>NC_062203.1:3576583-3589083 GCF_912470025.1 Vespa velutina | reverse complement strand
TGATAAAATTTCTACGAATCCATAGATTGACTATAATACGAGATAATACAAGCGAAGACAGTTCTGTTAACGAGAAGTGCATTGAACCAAAGGTTAGGCCTCTGTCATCGTCACGGTAGTTGCATCTTTGTAGACAGGTGTACTAAAAAAGGTTGTGAAAGAGACAGACAGAAAGAGAATATATCTGAGAGCAATGGCATGATAAATGGGGAAAAAAAAATATTTTCACAGTCGTTCTATAATATCATTATTATTATTATTATTGTAAACAATAAATTTATTGCATTTACATAATACGATAGGATAGATATGACGCGTGAAATAAAAAAAAAAAATAAAAAATAAAAAAGAGAGAGAGAGAATATCTGAGCAGCGATTTAATCAAAACAAAGAATTAACAAATTTTCTTCTATATTTCTTCTATCAAAAAAAAAAGAAAAAAAAAAAGAAGAAAATTCCAAATTATTCTAAAAAAAAAAAAAAAAAAAAAGAAACGATCTTGTCATTTCTAAATACCAAATTACAACTTTCACGATATCCAAAGAGAGAGAGAGAGAGAGAGAGAGAGAGAGAGAGAGAGAGAGAGAAAGAGAGAGGAAGAGAAAATGATCGAGAAAAAAAAAGATGTGGTTTGTTTAGAAGGTACCATTTATCCGTCCGTCGGTTTGTTTGTCCGTTCCTTCGTTCGTTCGTTCGTTCGTTCGTTCGTTCGTTCGTTCGTTCGTTCGTTCGTACGTACGTTCTTTACTTTCTATAAAATGCTACGCCAATGTAGCTGCCAGTGTATTCACGGAGGCACACGGCACGGTTCGCGGCACGATTCGCTGACCTGTTGCGCGCTCTTTTGTCCGGACGGTACGGAACAGCCGGTGCATCGGCCTGGTACCTACTATTAGTAATAGTAGTAGTAGTAGTAGCACAGAACTACTACTACCAATAATACTGCTATTACTACTCTTCCTGTCTTCTTATATTTTTAACGAAGACCAAAAGAATTATTTTGTTGAATCGATTGGGACATACTACCTATGTACCAACCTGTGGTACACGTGTTAAAAAAAGAAAGAAAAGGGAAAAGGAAAAAAAAATAAATAAATAAATAATAATAATTGATCTTTTATGATGTAATTTGATCCGTTAATTGGTCCTTATTATTATTATCACATCTTTTTTTTTTTATATATATATATATACTTTATTATATTATTTTTCTATTAAATATGTTATAATTTTTCTTCCCTTAAGATACCTACTATATATATATATATATATATATATATATATATATATATATAATTAATAGTAATAGTATATTTTAACGTAAAAGAAAAATCTCTTTATTTAAAAATATTATTTATTTTTATGAAGCTTATATAAGAAATTAGATTGATCGTCAATAATTGTTATAAATTTGATTACGAAATTTTCGCAATATTTTTGATAGATCGATCGATCTTTTCGGTATCTTTCTTTCTTTTTTTTTCTTTTTTTTTTTCTTTTCCTCTTTCCCGCATTTGCCCTTAGAATATAACATATCCTAATCTATTCATCTCTATCGAGAATTTGAATTTTCCTTTATATATACATTTACGTACACATACACACACACATATATGTGTACATATATATATATATAAAGCTTCGAATTTCGGTGACCCTCTTCACGCTCGGCTTATCCTTCCTGACTGAAAGAGAACGAAAAGAGGATGAAACACTAGACAAAGCTAGTATCCGATTACCCTAACAGGGATTATAATTACGGGAATATGACTTCCTATTGTCCAATATAAGAAAATCATATGCACTATATATTTGTACAATCATTAATATATATAATATATATATATATATATATATATATATATATACTTATTTAGAAAGCTATATAAATGAGAGTTTTCTATTATAATATAAAGAGAGACGAGAATTATTAACGCCGTTTTACACTACTATGGTACCGTTAGTGCTTGTCCTACGATATACATAATCCACTTTCACGCTCTAAATAAATTAGAATAATAGTAGAAACTTTACAAAGAGGAACGAAAGCTACTACAAGAGAGAAAGACAGAGAAAGACAGAGACAGAGAGAGAGAGAGAGAAATATAGTTAGAAATAGAGATAGAAATAGAGAAATAGAGAGAAAGGAAAAAAGAAAGAGGAAGAAATAATACTAACGAATTTAACTAATTTTTTTTCTTTTTCTTTGAATAAATTGAAATAGTGGATATATATATATATATATTTATTTATATATATTTACTATAGATATCGACGATATTACGAGTAAAAATTTTCTACGATCTGTGTAAATTTCTTCGAAGTAGCGCGTACGGACACGTAATTACAGTATAGAAGGGAAAGTTTCTCTGGGTTTCGCGCGCCAATCCAACTGAAGTACATCTACTTCGTCGATAAACTCGATGAGTGTTTTTTTTTTTTTTTTTCCTTCTATTTCTTCTTTTCTATACTTGTTTCGATCGAAATTCTTTCCTAGTAGTTAAAGCCATATCTATGGAAAAGAGAAAGGGAAAGAGAAAGAGAATGAGAGAGAAAGAGAAATAGAGATCTAACGAGATATGAAAACTTTCATTTCAATTGATGGTCTCAAATATATGAAACTTTATCTAAAATTTATTATTATTATCAATTAAAGTTCAACAATAGTTTCAAAATTCAACGATCGTTTCAAGATAATATAATAATAATTATTATTTAATTTAATAGATAGATAATACGAAATGAAAAAAAGGAAAAAGAAAGAAAAAAAAAAAAAGAAAAGAAAAGAGAAAATAACTCAATGATTTCAATGTTATTTAATAATAATTATTAATTAAGTATATTTTATATGTATATGTATAATGTATATTATATTAAATAATGTTAACGTGCACCTAATGATTTCTTTTCTATTTTTAATACCATTATCCTTGTAGAACGTAAGAATTCTAATTAAGATGCAATTTTGATTATTATTAAAAAAAAAAAAAAAAAAAAAAAAAAGAAAAAAAAAAGAAAAAAAAAGAAGAGAAAAAAGAAAGAAAATTATTAATACAAAAAATAAATAATCTACGTTTATGCAAGGAGTTAATTATTATTTTTAATCATATCGGAAAAGAATATAACGTAAGATTGTTCCATAAAGTAATATAACGCAACGTCGCTAATGCAATACGTGCGAAGAAGACAGCGGATCAGCCATTTTGCAATGAGTCATGCTCGAAGAACGCTTATGCGAAGGTGAGCCAGTTTGCTTTCCAAGAATGGAACAAACTCATATATGAGAAGGCCATTTCTAAGTTCACCGATCTAATTTAACGACGACGTATATTTTTAATTCGTTATTAATCAAACTTTGAACGTAGCGTTAACCCATGAATGGATTAAAATTAATGGATAGGAAGAAAAAAAAAAAAAAAAAAAAAAGAAAAAAAGAATATATCTATTCTTGATTCGTGTATTATAATGCTTCACCGCGTAAAATTTAATTTATTACTTAGCAGATATTTTTTTTTCTTTCTTTTTTTTTTTTTTTTCTTACACGTACAATTGCGTAATACCGACAATACAATTCTTACGGAATAGAAATATTTAATCTTAGACGTTACACGAGCGTGCGTTAATCCATGCGTCTGTTTGTTCAAGGTTATCTAATATTTTTTTTTTTTTTTTTTTTCTCATCACGTGCGATAGAGTCTTGTTGTTTTATCTCGATTGCATACTCATTGCACGGTGTCCGTTTAACCATTTGTGTATTATCGTGATAAGAAAAATGATAAGAATATCGATCATGTCGGTTAATGACCTTTCGAAAACTACCATTGATTGAAACGTAATCATTATTATTCTTTAAAATTATTTGAGAATAATTATACGTTATTAAAAGTTAATCGATATCAAATGAAAATAAATTGATTGTCGCAACATACCGGATATTTCGAAGTGACTATAATTTCTAACGAACGGTGTTATCTTAAAAAAAAAAAAAAAAAAAAAAAAAAAAAAAAAAAAAAAAAAAAAAAGAAAAAGAAAAAGAAAAGAAATAAATAAATTAATCATTGAGAATCATATATAAGCGCGACTAAAGGTTCATTGTTATATGAAAATAAAAATGGATTTGTTGTCGTAGTAGTGAATAATCAAATAAATATCAAACATTAAAAATAAATTTCAAAGGAGCTTTATAAAGTCGAGAGATTTGGATTAAAACGATTTATTCTATTTTTCCTTTTTTTTTTTTTTTTCTTTTTTTGTTTATTTCTTTTTTTTTCTTCCCTCTTTCTTTTTCTTTTAATTTTTCTTTTTCCCCCCTTTAGAAAATATCTTCTACGAATAGTTAAATCCACTTAAATTTCGTAAATCGAACCGTTAATAAGCAACGATGCTTTTTAATCGGTTTATGAAAAGGAAGATAGTATTATCGGACTACAGCAGAGAATGCTTTTCCATCGTCTTCTTTAATCTCATTGAAAAAGAGACTACACGACGATTCGCACGTAACTAAGTATATATATACAATATATATATATATATAGATATATATATATACCAGGAGATTATTCTCAAAGCGTAGAAAACTATTTAACGAAAGGAAACGCTTTCTCGGGATTCTCACTGAAACACTCTCAGCTAAAACATAAAGAACGCTTATGGAACTACATAGCTGTGTGTATATATTATATATATATATATATATATATGTATGTATTGTATGTGTATGTGTGCACATTCGTATTAAAAACTCTCCAATGTATCCCCCCCACCCCCAATTGTGGGAGATTATTTTCAGAATATTTCACCATTGATCGTATAAACAATTAATCGTATAATAAATTAACAAAAGAAAAAAAATATATATATATATAATACCATAACAATGACAACAACGATAACGATAAGAAACAAAAAGATGAAAATTAAATAGGAGCAAGTAGAAGATAGAAAAATATTTTTCCCGTTTTAACATTCAATTAACGAATAACCGCTATTTCTGTCCGACTCTACGTTCTTTTTCTACTCTGGATGGTTCTCTTCAACAAACATGAAACTTAGCTATTGGCAAGAATAATTATCACCTTGGTTATCTGGGATTCGAACGTTATTTTTCCTTATTTTTCCATTGAAAACTCGTCTAAAGAAAAATAATCCATTCTATTTTTATACATTACAGTAAAAGAAGAAGAAGAAAAAGAAGAAGAAGAAAAAAAAAAAAATAATAATAATAATAACAGAAATGACGACTACATGAATTGATTAGATCATGATAATAATTATTATACTCAAGGATAGATGGAATAAACACGTGCCCATACCAACATCCACCACACTAACACGCGCGCACACACACGCGCACATACACGTAGTTTCAAAGAGAATAAGCGAAGAGGAAAATCTATCGTTTGTATTCCAAAAAGAATATCAGAAAATTTTTGAGACGAGAAGGAAAAGAAGATGGCGATATCGAAAATCACAAAGAAATATAAAAAATGATTCCTTACTTCAGTTTCTTTTTCTTTTCTCTCTCTCTCTCTCTCTCTCTCTCTCTCTCTCTCTCTCTCTTTCTTTTCCTTTCAATATCAATTCGGAAATGGGCAATCCCATGTTCGATTTGTGAATTCGTCGGCTAGACGTTACCAACGTTGCATAAGGAATACGAATGACCATAGCTTGCTAGCTAGCTAGCTAGCTTGCTTGCTAGCTTGCTTGCTAGCTTGCTTGCTTGCTTGTATGCTTGCTTGCTTGCTTGCTTGGTTACTTGCTTGCTTGTCTGCTTGTCTGCTTGCTTGCTTGTCTGCTTGCTGGTCTGCTTGCTTCAATAGAGGTGGCGACGACAAGGAGAAAATTTTGCTACTAGAGCTACCTAGAGAACTACGTTTCTCGAATACGTTAGTTCTCTTGGTTAGCCTTTGCTATCTAGAATACGACATCGAAGAACTAAGATCGAGAGATAGTAAGGATTTCGTTTGACGCGAAGGAAAACGTTTTGTCGAGAGTGATAGAACAGCAAACTTTTAAATCACTGAAAACTCGTATCTTGATTCAATCGAGTTTTCCTTAAGTTTAATGAAATTACTATTACTATTATTATTTGTTACTATTAATTATTATTTATTATTAAGAAGACAAAAAGTAAAAGAGAAAATTTACATATGATAATATTTTCTATCCTATAAATGTATTAGGCTGGAAACCATGAAACGGCCGTTTTTTGTTTAATTTTTTTTTTTTTTTTTTTTTTTTATTATTTTCATTCAACGCCCGTTTCATAGTTTCCAATCTAATATATGAGTATTAGGTTGGAAACTATGAAACGGGCATTTTGGTTTAATTTTTTTTATTTTCATTCAATATAAAAAGTAGTGATAAGAGAGAGAGAGAGAGAGAGAGAGAGAGAGAGAGAGAGAGAAATGACGAATATACAATTAGAAACAAATTTAACAGAAATTAGACATATTTATATGTCTTTGATAAAATTTTCTTTTTCTTTTTATCTTCTTCCTTTTTTTCTTTTTTTGTTTTTTTCTTTTACTTTTCATAAGATAAACGAGAGAACTATCGTTATTAGATCGTTCTATGATGACAATAAAGTTATATGTAATCTTTGAAACGTAACAAAGAAGGAAATCTTTACGTTTATGTCTTTTATGATTCAAGGAGGAATCAGTCATTTGACAATTTAAGACATGCTCAAGGATAAATCCTTCTGATGGTTTTGGAATGACCAACGACGACTACTACTAGATTTTGCTTGTCACATCTCTATCTCTCTTTATCTCTCTCTCTCTCTCTCTCTCTCTCTCTCTCTCTCTCTGCCTATCTCTCTTTCTCATCAGCAACTCTATCTCCTCTCTGACGATGTCAAGGGAGTAACGAGAAGAGGGACACCGGAAATCGGTTCCACTTGGTCGGTGAGTAGTGTAGGCGAGACTGTGTATGACGCCTACTACGTAGGATGAAATTTCAGTTGGTATGGCCATCTACTACTACTACTATTACTACTACTACTACTACTACTACTATTAACCATCGTCCCATACGCCATAGTTGCTTCGTACAACATGTTCGTCCCACGTTCGGTCCATCTACTTTCCACTACTGCTATTACTACCATCACTACTACATACTATACTATCCCGCGAGAACGAAATAGTTTTAGAGGAACGACGACATTGGCCTCGAAGAAAATTCAATTAACTCTCATCGAACGAGATCCTCATGGATTCTTCACAAACTTCTTATAAGCTACATCGATTAAGAACAATATTCTTTCGTTTATAATTAATTACACTTCGATATCAACTTCCGTTGAACACTTACTTTTTCTCTTTTTCTTTTTCTTGGTTTCTTTTTTTATAATTTTGTCCCTTTCTCTCTCTCTCTCTCTCTCTCTCTCTCTCTCTCTATATATATATATATATATATATATATATATATATATATCTGTCTTTTTGGAAACGAATACATTCTCTTTAGAGAATGTACTTTGAAATTCGAAACAACGAGGATCGTTAGTACGATGATAATTATTACGAACCACTAGGGACTGCAAAGTTTGGTCGTTCACGTCTAGCTACTCTAAACGGCGACTAATTCACGCTCGTTGCCTCGATATCGAAGTCTATCTATCTCTCTCTCTCTCTCTCTCTCTTTATATATATATATATATATTTCTCTCTTATACACGAACGCGTGCCTCTTGGTTTTCGTGCGTAAGTGCATTTCATGCGAAATCGCTGAGCTAGCGAACAATACCGGACTCCTTGATCGCTTGAGAACGATCTTCGAGCAAGTAGAGTGATCGCCAGACCGGATCAGGAAACTGAGAAAAGTGCTGACTGATGCTAGGCGAAAGTTTCGTGACCGATAACGTCAACGTTTCGTGTTCACGCGCATAGCAAAGTATTCTTTTCCTTTCCACTTTCTTTGTTTTTATTTTCCTCCCTTTTCCCTTATTCTTTCCATTACGCTTCTCATCGACTTGATTCCTGGAAAGAGAGTAGAGAGAGAGAGAGAGAGAGAGAGAGAGAGAGAATGAAGAAAAAAAAAGGAAAGGGAAAGAAAACAAGATCCTAAACTTTGCGTGCTCATAATTTCATAATAAATTGCATGAATTTTTATTTTAACGAGACTCGATAACATTGTATAGCGTTCACCTGTGTGAATATGAATAATTTTTCTTCTATATATATATTTATATATATTTGTTTATTTATTTTAAAAATTATCTATGTATTAATAACGCGATAATATCGTGATAAGAAAATTAAATTATACAAATAATTCATATATATATATATATATATATGTAGATATTGAAAAAGAAAAAAGTTCTGAAAAAATTCATTTTATTAATAAGAAAAAGGATAACTTATTAATAAATCTTGATTAAAAAAATTCAATTCGATTTATATCAAATACAAGCATACACATACACATACAGACAGACAGACAGACAAACTATACAAAAAAATTTTAACCCAACCCGGATAATACAACTAAAACTTTTTTATTAATCAAATGAAAAGCATATATATATATATATATATATATATATATATATATGTACATACACTATATAACTGTGACAGGATATCCAAAATCATGGTATCAAACTTACAGTTAAGAAACTGTTCACTTCTCGTTGTTGAGACAAGTTTATATATTGTTTTTGACGTTTACAAACGAAGATCTTGGCAGAGATCCAATGGTTCAGAAAGAGAAAAAGAGAAAAAGAGAAAAAGAGAGAGAGAGCGAACAAGCGAGAGAGCGAGAGAGAGAGAGAGAGAGATCAAGAAACTCTGGAGTAAAGTGAAAAAGAAAAGAAAACAATTAAAAAAAAAAAAGAAAAAAAAGAGAGAAAGAGAGAAGGAAGAAGGGATTGCTGTAAAGTGTGAAACGATCGTTCGTGGCCAGGTAAGGTCGATGGACCATCTCGTTCGATTGCCCCGACGGTAAGGTGACCTTAAAGCTGAAACGAGTTTGCACAGTACCAAACTTGCAATAAATTTAACGTTTGGTCAGACAATTCATGAAATAAAAATAAAAAAGAAAGGAAGTAAGAAATAAAAGAAACGAAGAAAAGATATATATAAAAGAAAATTAATCTTTGTGCTACGTATATATATATATATATATATGAACATAAGAAAATTTCAACCGATTTGAATTTTATACTTCGAACAGGATATTGTATTATATACTGCTTTCACTTTGGTAATCCGAGTTTAAACGTAAAGTAAAATTCAATCCTCTAACATTTTCATACCTATCCTCTTTCTATCTCTCTATCTCTATCTCACTCTCTCTCTCTCTCTCTCTCTCTCTCTCTCTGTATCTATATCTATATCTATATCTATTTATCTCTAAAAGGATATAACACGATTTATTTCTTGGCAAAGATTTCTCGATGAAAGCGTACCGACATAATCGAGAATAGGATAGTTCTTGTCGAAAAAATCGACGTCTCCACATTTATATCGATATCACGTGTATTCAACGGTGTATTCAACATGTATAAATTTCAACATGGAATAGAAGTTTTAAAAAGAAAAATAGTCATCGAAATCTTTACTTGGCTTTCCTCCCTCCACCCAACCATCTACCCACCCACCTCTCCTATACCTATCCTCATCGTATTCTCAACGAGCCAAGTTAAAAGAAAACTAGAAAAAAGAATTGAAAAGTCGAAAGAATATCTTAGAGAGAAAGAAATACTAGGCATGGGACAGGGGCGAGGGCGGAGGGTGGGGGATGGTGGTGGTGGTGGTGGGGTTGAAACTCCGTTACTATATATCCAAAAAGTACTGCAATTTTGTCTGGTTTTCTTGCTATGTAGTAAAGAAAGCAGGGTAAAGAAAAGGCATGACGTCGGTAGCTCAAAGAGACATTTATAAACAGTGATCTTGGCAAGTTTCCCGGGAAAAAGAAAGAAAGAAAGAAAGAAAGAAAGAAAGAAAGAAAGAAAGAAAAAATAAATAAATAAAAGTAAAGAAAAAAAGATGGAGCCACGCCTCGTGGCAGAGAAAAGCAAAGTCGGAAGCTTTCGTATAGAATAGGATGGTAAAACCACTGGGACGACGACGACGATGACAACAACGACAACAACAACAACAATGATAACTACTATCACTACTACTACTATTACTGTTACTGTTGCTACTATTATTACAATGGTGAACTCGTCGAAGGAAAGCAGGTCGAGAGGTTGACGTGAAAATTTGTCACATGCAGAAGGAAGAAGCTTATCCGAGAGCTGAAGTTTAGAGGGAAGATCTTTGCTGTGAGAGAGCCAAGAAGAAGAAAATGAGAAGGAGGAGGAGGAGGAGGAGGAGGAGGAGGAGGAGGAGAAGAAGAAGAAGGAGAATGATAATGATAATGATGATGACGATGATGAAGACGATGATGAAGACGAGGATGACTAAGACTCTTTTACAGGTTGCTCGTTAGTTTCTACCTCCTTAACTTTACCAACGTTTAACGTCTAACGTCTAACGTGCAATGTCTCACGTCTTAGTTACTGATAGAGATTTGTTAAAGGGAAAGAAAAAGAAAAGAAAGAGATGAGAAAAACGAAAGAAAAAAAAAAAAAGGAAGAGAAAAAAAAAAGGAGGAAAAAAAAGTTATGAAGAAGAAAGAAAGAGAAAAAAGGAGGATAACTTGAGGCTTTTACAGTTCAAAAATTCGACTCCGTTACGACGAATAAACGGAGACTACTACTCCAAGTGAAGTTGGAGAATATAAGCGTTCGTGACCGTATAAGAGAAAAAAAAAGAGAGAGAGAGAGAGAGAAAGAAAGAGAGAGAAAGAGAGAGAAAGAGAAAGAGAGGTAAGAGGAAAAGGTGTCCACCAGAGCAAGCTTCTCCTGGTCGAGTCCCCCAAGAACCGAAGAAAGAGGCTAACGGAGTAGAGAAGCCTTTCGCCTACTCCTCGAGCCAAGAAACCTGTCGGACCGGTCTTGCTCGACCGACCGCTTCGTCCTTCTCTCTTTACCTCTCCCTCTTTTCTCGTGTCCGATTCACGTAAACTCACACATGCATGCACATACATGTATGCACATACATGCATACATACGTGCACAAGCGAGCACACGGACAGAAAGAAACAGAGAAAGAGAGGGAGACAGAGAGAGAGAGAGGGAGAGAGAGAGAGAGAGAGAGAGAAGAAAGAAACACATGGATGATGATACGTAGGAGGTGGAGGAGGTGGAGGAGGAGGAAGAAGAGGAGAAACCAACTCGGATAACACACGAGACACGCTCGACGGTTATATCTTCTCGGCTCCTTTCGAGACGGTCGCGCAGACTCCGATTACCTACCAGTCGACTACTCTTTACATTATTATCTATAACTAATAATAGTAAGAAATATTTTTCTTCTTCTTCTTCTTCTTCTTCTTTTGCCTTTTTTTTTGTTTTGTTTTGTTTTGTTTTCAAATATCATCGTACTCTCTCAGAGATTTTTTTTTTTCCCCTTTTTTTTCTCCACCCTTCTATCCCTTAACCACAGATAAAGACGATTACGAAACTGATATATGAATTTTGTAAATATCTTTCCTCTACGATTTCATAACTCTATGAAATATAATATTGAACGATAATATTCGTATCTGCATATACATACAATACATACATATCATATATATATATATATATATATATATATATATATATATATATATATATATGTATTTGTATCTAGAAATTGCTAGAATTTAAGTTAAGGAAAGATATTCGTTCTAAACGCTTTAGAAGATTATGGAAGGCGGCAAAGTATAAAATTTGCGAGTTTTATCTCTAACATTTATATAAGTTTTATATATATATATATTATATGCGTGTGTGTGTATATGTATATCTACATATACGTATGCGAAAGAAAATTTCTTCGTAGTAAAGATATAAATAAAACTAGAAAATCTTTAAAAAGTTTCGATGAAACTATCAAAATTCGACAGATAAATAGTCTATATAAGAGTATTAAATCCGTACGATAGCCTACGACTGCAACTACGAAAACTACGACTTACGACGACGACGACGACGACGAAGACGACGACGACGACGACGATGATGCGAATCGTTAAACCTGAATTCGATTTACTTTTAAATTTCGCTTCTGTAGAAAGAGAAAGAGAAAGAAAAAGAGAGAGAAAAAGAGAGAGAAAGAAAGAACTTGAACTCGTCTTCGTCTTCGTCTTCGTCGTCGTCGTCGTCGTCGTCATCATCGTCGTCGTCGTCATTGTCATTGTCGTTGTCGTAGTCGAGATTTACTCGCTGCTTTTCCGATAATCTCTGCTGTATTTCTATTTCTTACAGAAACGATATATTAGAGGAAAATATGTGAAGAGTAGATTTTAAAGCTTTAGAAAGAGAATAAGAAAGAAGAAGAGAAAGAAAAAAAGAGAAAGATAGAGAGAGAGAGAATGATACAATGCAGAAACTTATCATTTTAACGATAGTATACGAGTAAACGTAGATAACGAATACGAAAGGCAACCTTCCT
>NC_062203.1:3564083-3571583 GCF_912470025.1 Vespa velutina | reverse complement strand
TATAAATATATACAATATGTGTGTGTGTGTGTGTGTGTATTGTATTAATTAAATGCTCGTAATCGTGCTAATGTATAATATGTATACGAAATGAAAACTCTTTCTCTCTTTCTCTCTCATTTTATTTATTATTACAAACGATTTTTCAAATTGTTCTCTTTTCTCGATTAACAAAACAACGATGTTAAAGGTTTATATGGTAAAAGTTTATTTTCAATTACTTCACCTTTTCCTTTGTTATTTTTTAAAGAAAGCAAAGAAAAAAGAAAAAAAGTAAAAGAAACGGAATCATCGACGGTACCCGAGCAGAACGATAACGATAAAAGAAACAAGTCTTTCTCGAGCTATCCAATGAAACTTACTTGTCTTATCTCCTAACAACTAATTTGCTAAAAGTTACGTGACTCGACTTGTATGAGTTTGAGAGAGAGAGAGAGAGAGAGTGAGAGAAAGTAAAAGAGAGACAGATAATACAAGAGCCGTAAAAAAAGTATGCGATAAAAAATAAAAAGTAAATAATTAAAATAAAAATAAACGCAAGAAGAGCGGGGGAAAAAAAAAAGAGAAAAAAGTGCTTCAAATTAAATATTAAAATACAAAATAATAATAATAATAATAATAATAATAATAATAATAATAGTAATAATAACAATAACGAAAAATAAATAAATAAATAAAGGGAATAGTAATACAAAAAAAAAAAAAAAAAAAAAAAAAAAAAAAAAGGAAAGAAAAAAAAGAAAATGTATGTAGAGCCCCTGACGTATTCCATACAATTAAGTAGATTTCGATGAGCACGGCACGTCGATGAAAAACCGATGACTAGCTTTTAGCTAGAAGCCGCGAAACTAGGGCGCGAAATTGAATTCCAATTAAAATTCGATGATGTACGAACATACGGACGAACGAACGAGAGCTATCCTACCAAGCGCGCGTTTATATATGTGTATATATATGTATGCATGTATATATATGTGTGTGTGTGTCAGAGAGAGAGAGAGAGAGAGAGAGAGAGAGAGAGGGAGGGAGATAGACAGATAGAAAGAGAGAGTTAGACCATGGAAATATATAGCATCGAAGGATTATCCGCTTTCGGCGATGATTACTCGCATCACCGAGACGATCTCGGCTCTTGGTGTTGTAAATTCGTACGAGGCGTTCGCAAAATCAAAACGGTAAATCATGCGAATCCGAGGATCAAAAGGGGAAACTTGGCAATTCGCCTGGAAAGGACTCTCTCTCTCTCTCTCTCTCTCTCTCTCTCTCTCTCTCTCTCTCTCTTAGTCTTTCTCTTATCCTTGTTCGCAGCTGTCGTTCGACATTCGACGTCCGAGATAGTATTAGAAACCAAGAGAGAGAGAGAGAGAGAGAGAGAGAGAGAAAGAGAGAGGGAGGGAGAGGTAGAGAGAGAGAGAAAGAGAGAGAGAGAAACGACATTTCATTCAGAAAGAAATTCTTTCGAATGAGATTCACGCTCCATTGGAAGGCCACTGATAGATAAAAAAAAAAAAAAAAACACAAAAAAAGGAACATTTTTCTGAAATAAAAAGAGTTAAAATAACAAAAAAAAAAAAAAAAAAAGGAAAAAAAAAGAAGAACTAAAAATAAAAAGAAGCAATCACAATTTTCGATCGGTCCTATTGAAAATGATTGAGGAGGAAAGGTTATAGGTCACGTTATTGATGTGTTACCTAACCACCCGATTGATCAGTCAACAACAACACAACAGAGAAAACCACGAGTTATAATAGCGAAAAACCATTCGTTCGAATTCTAACAAACTAAACTCCCTTTCCATGACCATGTGCTCCTTCTTATTTACCTACAGGTCGATATCCCCTATCGTCGATTCACTTCGTTGATTCGTTTAAATTCTTCGTTTGAAAACCAAGCACGCATACACACACACACACATATATATATATATATTTATATACAAATTTACAAACACATTGACAAACATTTCCGATTAACGTCTGTTGACCATCATTACTGTGTTATTATATGTTTAAAAGATACATTTATCTTGAATAAATCGAATATCATTGAATTATTAATTCGCTGTTAAAAAATTAATATAATAATAAATATATGATACATTATATTAGCAACAGATAAAATAATGAAATAAATATACATATGAATAAAGTGAAAGTCAAAGTGTCGCGAATTCAAATACGTACGAAATAATTAATTAATTAATTAATTAATTAATTAATTAATTAAATTAATTATTAAAAAAAGAAGAAGAAGAAGGAAAGAAAGAAAAAAGAAAAACAAAAAAAAAAAAAGAGAATATCAAAGGTCTAAAAATAAATATATTAACAATAATGATGTATCTACTCGAATCACGAAGTAAGTCTGGTCGAGTATTATTCATACAGAAGCATCAACCGCAGCGCGTTAATGCGTTATTAGCTCTACTAGCTTCGAATTCTATTAATTATAGCCGAATGGCCGCACCACGATGAGCGATACGTACTTTTGTTGGGAAACCTGGGATGGCTCGGTTAAAGGGGGACAGGGGTGGGGGAGGGGGAGGAGGAGTAGAGGCTCGATTCACGCCAGATAGAGAGATTGAGCATACATAAACAGGCGATATCGCGTGGAGACACACACATATTATGTATATATATATATATATATATATATATATATATATATATATACATATGTATATATATATGTATATGCATATCCTGCATACGTATGTATGTAGGTATGTATTTACATAGATAGAAGTGGCTCTCTCTCTCTCTCTCTCTCTCTCTATCTCTATCTCTCTCTCTGTCTCTCTTTCTCTCTCTCTTTATCTCTCGCGTAGCATAGAGATCGATTAAACGGGTAACGATAAACGTCTTTATTACGGTACTATCGACCATTATCATTGTCCAGAGTGTACGTTGTTTAACTGAATGAGCTTCGGCAAACATGCTGCAATCTTACGAATGTTTCTTTTTCGTTGTTTTCTTTTTTGTTTTTCTTTTTTTTTTTTCTTTTCTTTATCTATTTGTTCTTCCGTTTCTTTTTCTTTTCTATTCTTTTTTTTTTTTTTTTTATAAAGCAACGAAGAAAGAATAATAATCAAACTATGAAAGCTAAGCATAAAATAGTATCTCAAGAGATTTGGACGAACCTAAACCTGTTTCGAAGAGAACATAAAGAAGAAGAAGAAGAAGAAGAAGAAGAAGAAGAAGAAGAAGAAGAAGATGTAAAAGAAGAAGAACCTGTTAAGAACCTATGAATGTGAATGTGAATGTGAATGTGGGACACACCTGTCACGTAACGCGTTTCACCTTCGAGAATAGAAAAAGATAGCTGGATAGATAAATATATATATATATATATATATATATATATATATATATATATATATATAGATAGATAGATAGATAGATAGATAGATCCTTTTGTCATCATACGTCCTTCTAACGACTCACCTTCGATTCTCCAATTCTCCAATTTCTTTGTGAAACTCATACAAGAATCGTAAAGAAGTATAAGGGTGGGCTGGCAAAGTGGGGGGGGGAGGGGGAGGGGAAGAAGGATCGACGTCGCATGCGCACAAACATACACATACACACACACACATGCATATACTTTAACGCTCTCACACATATACATTTACAAGGTTACATAGATATGTAGACGGATATATAGAGTGAGCAGCTGAAAATGTTAGAGTCTGACGCGTTTAAGGGGAAAAGCCGTTAAACGATCTTACGTAAGTCGAAGGGATTAACTTAGAAGCTAAAAGGAAGAAGAAGTAAAAGAGGAAAAAAAGAGAAGGAGAATTTCGTTCGAACGAACGAACGAACGAACGAACGAACGAACGGGCCATTGTTGCCCGCTATTACACCGATATCTTCTTCTTCCTCGAGGACCTGTGAGTTGTGGGGAACGTGATTTTTGCGCTAACCGCTCCACCGCCTCGAGTTATCGTAACGTAATAAAGAGATAAGAATGGGAATAAGCTGGGGAATAGTCGTTTACGAATGACGCAGCTTAGAGAGAGAGAGAGAGAGAGAGAGAGAGAGAGAGAGAGTGCGTGCCATTTGTATCATGAAATAGTCTGTTAAAGTGTAACTACATTATACAAAGTAGTACATAGATATTATGTAGTACATTCTATTTAGTTGCTATTGTTACAAAAAACTTTACTGAACATTAAACTGAACATCATCATTAACCTTATTAATACAATAGGAAAGAGCAGAGTAACAAGGTTCCTACGTGTTAATAGAATTGTATAATAATAAACGTAAACTTTCTTGTTTATATCTATTGAAATATCCATTGTTATCTCACGGGATAAAGAGGAAGTAGACGTAGTAGTAGTAGTAGTAAAAAAAAAGAAGAAAAAAAAGAAGAAAGAGAAAGAAAAAGGAAAAAGAAAAAAAATGAAAAACAAACAACTTATGAAAGAAAATTTTTATATATATATATATATATATAAAAAAAATAAATAAGAAAAATAAAATGTGAAAAAATATTTAAAGAAAAAAAAAAAAAAAAAAAAAAAAAAAAAAAAAGAAAAAAACAACAACGAAAAACAATAAAAAAAAGCAAAAAAAAAAAAGTGAAAAATAGAACGAAGGAGTAATTAAATCTTGACGCGTTAAGAACGGCCCCCAGCTTCGAGATTATTAAAGTTCGCTTTTTCAAAGTTTTCCACTTTAATCCTGCTACCTTTTCCTTCTACTGCACCTTCCCGAAGAAAGAGAGAGAATATCGAAAAAAAGAAAACACTTTTTTTACATCGAGCGTAAATTACGTTAACTACGTAAAGAACGCAACCTTAAGGGAATTTTGCTCTTGTCTTACAATTTATATATTGTGTGTGTATATATATATATATATACATATACACATATATACGATATTAATACGACTAATACGAATGGTTCGCACGGCCTACTACTACTACTACTACTATTATTACTATTACTATTACTATTACTATTACTACTATCACCGTCATAATTCGGTATGTTGCAATCGTCTACCACAAACTAACTTATACGTATGCATTACGCACGCCTGCCTTTCTAGTTGCATCGAGGAATAGAGATTGTAATTAGGCCACTGCTCCGTTATATTCTCAACCACCGTGTGACGTAACCCACATTCTTCTTTCGAGAATTATTATACTGTGCACGCACGTTGCTTATAACGCTTACGTATATATAAATATAAATATATATATATATATATATATATATATATATATATACCTATGTATTTATACACATATATATTTTTTTTATCCATCTTTCTCTTTTATCTCAATGATATTCATCTAATTGCACGTTGAAAAGTTACAGAATTACCTATCGAAATCTAGATAAGAATAGACATATGTGAAACAAGACTTTCCTAGTAAATCGTTTTATCGGATCGTTCTTTCCGAGAGAGAAAAAAGAAAAGAAAAAAAAAAAAAAGAAAAAATATGTCATTTCTACCCTAAACCTAATGAGAGCATAAAAATTGTTACGTGACGACAGACGGATGAACGAACGAATGAACAAATGCATGCACGCATGCACGCACGCACACGCACGCACACGCACATGCACACAAATAATATTTACCAAGAAAACGTTTTCATACTGTGAAAACATGTTCGATACTTTCATGACAGATAAAAATTCTACGTACTTTCTGTATAAACGAAATGATTATTACTTTGACAAATATATAAAACACAAGCGCATATATTCAAGCATATTTCCATATTTCTACTTCATGAATAATAATATAATTTAACTGTATGTAAAATATATTGTTAATGTCAAAGCAATAAGATAAATCCGGAAATCGATCCATTGTAAATTACATCTCGAATATAGATGAGATATCGCATTAGAGCGTAACAATAATGAAGGATAATCTTATCGAGATGAATAAAAGAAATCGAAAAGCTCGTAAAAGTGAATATATAGTATATACTTTAAACGATCTTTTATTATACTCTTCCTTTCTCTCTCTCTCTCTCTCTCTCTCTCTCTCTTTTTCTTTTTATCATAAAGATAATCATCGTTAATCATCGAGTCCAAACGATCTTATCATTTTTAATCGATACGATAGAATTAATCATTATTCAAATTGACGTGTAAATAAATAAGTGGCGGGAAAAAAACTGAGAGAGATAAAAAAAAAACAAAAATGAAAAATGAGAAAAAGAAAAATAGAGATTTATCACGTTGATCGATATACTTGTCGTACATATTCCAAATTATATTTTCGCAGTTTATATTTCAGGCATTAATTTTTTTTTTATCTAAAAATCACGATGAACGTGCACGCGAACTCCGCGAAGGCCTTGAAGTTTAATGCACAACCCGATTACGTCATTTTTTACTGGGAACCTCTTTTATGGTCCAAGGTGAGCACGAATTAAGTTAAGTTACAACCGCTTAGAACGAAAGGTGCTGTTGTTTCATATCATTCTGACCTTAAACTTTCTTAACTATCAAACACATACACACAAACACACACACACACACACACACATATATATATATATACATTCGACATAATTTCAAGACTTTCTATCTATTATATAGATTCTATTATATATCTCAACAAGACGAGTAAAATATCCAATTGTATGAGACAGGAAATGTAAATGAAAGATGAAAAAGACAAAAAAGAACGAGAAAGAGAGAGAGAGAGAGAGAGAGAGAGAGAGAGAGAGAGAGAAAGTGAGAAAATCAATAAAACGAAATATCGAATAGTTATCCCGTTAACTTTGATCAATGAATGTCAAGTCATATTTGTTTTACATCCAATCAAATGTAACTATAGCTATGGAACAACAACAAACTCGTTCACTACTTTTTCCATTGCTTTATATATGGCGACACTGTGAATGGAACAAAAACCAAAAAAAAAAAGAAAGAAAGGAAGAAAGAAAGAAAGAAAGAAAGAAAAGGAAAAAACAAAATCCACACTGGAGGAACTGTTTTGCATGGTAATCGAATTCCAACGATGTATGTATGTATGTGTGTATTATATATACCATCCCCGCTCTAACATGAGAACAACAACAACAACAATAACTACGGCAACGACGAAGATGATGACGATGACGACACAAAGTATACACGTGTGTGTGTGTATATATATAGTATACATATATATATATATATATATATATATATGTGTGTGTGTTGTGTCTCTATGTTTGTATATGTACGAAATGTATGGACGTTCTTTCTACCTTTTTTTCGGATACGAATTACGTTTGAAAATTTATCAACCATAAAGCGAAATGATTTCGTTTTGGATGATATCCGTTGTTGCTAACTACGTTTTGACCAAAACTCTTTCGATGGGTGGGCGACGAGAAAGAGAGAGAGAAACAAAAAAAAAAAAAAAAAGAATTTGCCATCTAGCGATTTATATCACACTTTTAATCTCGTAATCGAGAAAGATATATTACGAGCGCGTTAGTGGATGATGCCATCTATGCACGTCGTTAACCCAAACCTACAAAAG
>NC_062203.1:3549083-3559083 GCF_912470025.1 Vespa velutina | reverse complement strand
GTTAAAAATTATGTTTCTAATTTTGCGTTGATCGATGATTTGCCATATAACTTCATAAGCGTATCTTCAATGAATTTCTTTGAATTCGAAACGAAATGGATAATTACGTTATATGTTTAAAACCATAGAATTATTATTATTAATAATAATAATAATAATAATAATAATAATAATGGTAGTAACATCAATAGTAACAGTAATAAAATTATAAAGAAATAATAAAGGACAAAAAAAGAAAAAAAAAAAAGAGGGGCAAGATAAAAGATGTAAAACGTTTGTTAGCACCTTGAATGATCGATGGATAAAGCAGGGCGATGATCCAGAGGAACGACGACATCGTGAATGCTGCTGGTTTCGTTGATTTCGCGCACATCACCAAACTCTCACTGTTTTTTTTTCTTCTTCTTCTTCTTCTTCCTCTTCTTCTTCTTCTTCTTCTTCTTTTTCTTCTTCCTCTTCTTCTTCTTTTCTCTCTTCTTTCTCTTCTTCCTTTACTTCTTCTACTTTTTTGTCCTCTTCTCCTCTTCCTCCTTTTCTTCTTCTTCTTTCTCCTTTATTTTCTCTTTTTCTTTTATGTCCGTGATGATTAACGACGAGAAACGTATATTTTCTATGATCCCAACAGTCGTAGAAAATTTCCGTTGATCGGAATTGAAGGACAAAGTTGTAAAAAAAAAACTTGTTTGTTTATATTCGATCGATCACACAAAATGCGTCGCAACAAAACCGAGGCGCGAACGACAATATTATTATTACATATATATATACATATATTATTGTTACATATATATGTATATATGTATATATGTATATATATATATATATCTCTGTATGTGTGTGTATACTTTTTTCCTCTTATATCTACGAAGCACGAACGATTAAGACGTTTTAAGACGTTTAACTCTTTTGACGATATTTATTATTAATAATAAAAAAAGAAAATATAACGATGGCGATAATAATATTTGATGACAATGATATTATTATAAAGATAATGACAATGACGATGAATTGTTTATTATTTGAGAATTATGGAGCACACTATGAGATAAAAAGTGAACAAGTCGATCGCCAGAGTCGAATCACGACCGTAGAGCTCGGCGCGCGAAGACCGTCTGCCGCGCGCTTTACTTTCGGTCCGCTTCGTGAGACATCGGCTTTTAGCCGAGAACGACCGAACACCTCCGATAGCGCTATCTCTATCGTCTTTACCGTGTACCCCACTTTCCGCGTGCCCCTAACTTAACTAACCTACGACGATTACACACGCGCTCACTCATTCGCTCACTCGCTCACTCACTCACTCACTCACTCATCCACGTACTTACGCATGTACTTACGCACGCACTAAACTCAACTACCCACCCACCCACCCACTCACTCACTCATGCAGAGGCATACACACTCGTCGTCTCTCTCGCTCTCTATTTTTCTTTATACCTTCCAACGTGTCTTTGCTTTTCTCTTTCCTATTCTTTCTTTCTTTCTTTCTTTATTTATTTCCTTCTTTATATCTTCCTCCTCCTCCTCCTCCTCCTCCTCCTCTTTCTTCTCCTTATTCTCATCTTTTCTTGTTCGTTCTATATCTACCAATATTGAATAATAGACACGTTTTTTTATTTTTATTTTTACGTGTATTTATATGTAGTACCGTAGAAAAAAAAGGAAAAAAGAAATCGCTGTTAAAAAATTTCTTATAAACTTTCAATCCTTTTGTTTTTTATTTGTTTCTTTTTCTTTTTCTTTTTTTTTTTTGTTTTTGTTTGATTCCAAGAAAATCACAAAATTTCGCGACACGACACGATCTTCGATAAATCTTCGACACTTTTCTTTTCTTCCCTCTTTTATTGAAAATATTGAAAAGTTTTTAAATTTAGTGCACTATACATCTGCAAAATATCTTCCTAAAGGTGCATAAGCACATATGAATATCTATCGAATAAGATTCTCTTCGATCGTATTATTAGAAGATAATTAAAGATATACGTGTATCAATTATATAACAGTGATTTTTCAAAATGCTAATAACGTCACGATAATATTTTACATTACAAAGAGTTTTATTTATTCATCGGATAATAATCGTGATTTGTATAATTCGAAGTTTAATACGATTTAAAGATCATATGAATATTTTTCTTAATTTTGCCGATCTATGTCAAATCAATGTTAAATTGATCAGTGACGTCGTCTCATCGACGATAATTATATTTTCACGAAAAACGATTGAATTATAAGAAGGTATAAATATCGCGATAGATTGAAAGATAAAATAGAAATAAAACAATGTCACATATCAATATTACTTTTATTCACGATTAAATATTTTTAATGTTCACGTGATATCTCATTCGAATGTTCATTATATTATTCTAAAAGAATCTGAATATTTCGACGCTTTTGTCTTTAATTTCCCCCTTTCCCCTTCCCCTTTACCCATCCCGCTATTATTTTCTAATATTCTATCGTTATCATATTTGAAAACTCGTGATAACAAAGGTACTCATTTGAACGTCGTAAACAAATTTTCACGTTTTTCCGAGAAGAAAATTTTCCTAGAAAATATGAATATTATCTAAGAACCAGAAGAATCTGACAATGAGAGTGTGAAGTTGAACGTACGTGTCCAGGTTGTTTCACGTCCCAGCTATACAAATATATATATACAAATGTTACACATATATATATATATATATATATATATATATATATATATATATATATATATATATGGTCGTGTAAAGGAGGCTCGCGTGTTTGCGTTCGATGGGACACGAAAGTGTTATCACGATATGAAGGTAAACCGGAGAAGCCAGTCAAAGATACACACGAGAAGATAACCAAAAGAGAAAGAAAGAAAGAAAGAAAGAGAGAGATGGAAAGATAGATGGAAAGATAGATAAAGAGCGAGAGAGAGAGAGAGAGAGAGAGAGAGAGAGAACTTGAAGCATAGCATAGTGTAGATATCGAGATATTGTTGAACGAGCGACATGTTTAAGCCAGATGCGAGCGACATGGTCGCGATTGGTTGCACGTGTAATCTCAACGCGTTACGACTAAAGTAGATAGAGCAAGAGAGTAAGAGAGAGACAGAGACAGCGATAAACAGAGACAGAGAGAGAGACAGGGACAGAGAGAGAGAGAGAGAGAGGGAGAGAGAGAATGCAGGTAGGTTCCTATCGACGTTACGTTACAGGCTCCTTACATATACAATAATGTAATACGTGACCGATGTGTAAGACCGAGAGGACCTCGTGTCTCCTTTACCTTTACGTGATGGAAAACCGAGAGGCCCTATAGGGAAACTTATTGCACTTAAGATAACGAGCCTAAAATCATTCGCATCTCTCATTCCTATGCTAATCTGTATTTAATATCGATATTATCGATGTGTATCTCTTCGATACATATATATATATATATATATATATATATATATATATATATATAAAAAAAAAGAAAACAATATACAAACAAACAAAAAAAAATCATATCGAAGATCGATTTAAAAGTGTTTAAATTTATATCTTTCTTTTCTTTTTCTTACCTTTCTTTCTCTTTTCCTTCCTTTTATTTATTTATTTTTCGTCTGTTTTTTTTTTTCGTCTTCGTTTTTTTCTTTTTTTTTAATTATTCCTCTTCCTTAACCTCCTCCCTCCCTCCCACTCCCCCGCCCCCCTCGCGATTTTTCTCTTCTTTTTCCTTTTATCTATTCTTTTTACACAAATGAGAATAGAACAAGATCGATTAACATGTTTTATTATCACGGTATAATCGATTGTATAATTCCTCATTGAGTCTAGCTCATGGCAATTTCCATGGAACCGAACTTCTTCTGATTGCGGTCAAACGAATATTCTCATACTATTACTACTACTCGATCGTTTATTTCTCTATTGCGGCCGAAGGAACGCTACTATGGATTCTGCTAATCGAGTTGTGCCCAAGACTTGTGTGCTCTCACGTACGTGTAATCGTGTTATCTATATAGTCGAATTTTCTCTCTCTCTCTCTCTCTCTCTCTCTCTCTCTCTCTCTTTCTCACTTGTTACTTGAATTTATTCTTAAACAAAAGGTGAATATTTCCGTGATAACGTATGTATAGAAATATTACTATTTTCTCTCACGTATATACCCCTGCGTATAGATAACCAGAATTACAGAGTTGCAATTCACTTTTGTTGCATCTCACAGGCGTTAAACGGTGAAGTTTCATCTTATAAATTTTATTCTTATATACATTATATTTATTTTGACTATTTCATTTTTAATATATTTTTTATATTTAAAGAAAAAAAAAAAATTACATATATATATTTTATGACTACTTTTATTTTATATCAATGTAAATTTTTATTACGATTATTTGTATCGATTTCTTTATTTAAAAAAAAAAAAAAAAAAAGGAAAGAAAAAAGATATAAATTAGCACGATTCTTCTTTTTTTTCTATCAGCTTTAAAATAATTAAATTTATTATCGTAGACCCGAAGATTACGTTTCTGGTATTCTTAAGAACTTTAATTGACACGCTTCAGTCATGGTCCCTTTCAACTCTCATCGCGCTTGTTATTACCATGATCAAACGTACGAGCGTGCATTCAATCAATACGGATTCACGTCGTCTGAATACTTATCCATTACTTTGATTGACACGGAGCTCCTTTACCGATCGGATCGCAGGTAATCCCGATGTAAATCTGTTTTTGCATGTCGTTCAATTTCAAGGCGCGTACGCGCGGACCCAAACGACGCAGCTGATGGTTGCTCTGTAGAGGGTCTGTAAAAAAAAAAAAAAAAAAAAAAGAATCTGTAACAAAGAAAAAAAGAAAAGAAAAAAGAAGGAGGAAAATTTTATTTTCTATAAAGCAAATTATAAAAAAATTTTCTAAATTATAATCTTTTTTCTTTTTCTCTATCAACGCACTTTTAAAGCACTTACGTTTCCTTTTTCCTTTTAAATTTTCAATTTAAATACGTACATACGTATTTATATCGCTTTAATTAATTTCTAATACGTCAAACGTCTTAAATATTAATTAATTTTTTTTTTCAACTTCTTACGGATTTTTAATATTTAAATATTATTTTAATCGATTACTCAAGAACCAAAATTGATTGAATCGATTAGACTTAAAACGTTTCATTAATATTTACGAATGTAAAAATTAAATTATTAGTAATGCAATTTATATATATATATATATATATATATATATATATATATATATACACGCATATATTTAGACAATCGTTCTGATCGATAAGTCATACGATAAAGCAACCGATATCAAGATTCATCTCGCGTGGCGAACAAGTTTGTCGTAAAAATGGATTTGTCGACTCGTCTCGTTATGCTAACCGAGTTGCAGTTATCCCCTTAGCTTTTAGAGACGCTCGCGGAATGGCAATTAGCATCTTCCCTAACGCCTTCATTTATCTTGCTAGTACCAATTTAGGACCAAAGGTTGATTGCCTGTATATTTTTCTTTGCCTACTAAATAAGCTATATATCTACATACTTATTTTCATTTCAGACGAATGATTTACCAAGACAAAAGGGCATTTAATCTAATATACATATTTTCAAATTTATATATATATATATATATATATATATATATGTGTGTAATTTTTAATTTCTTTAAAATTAAAGAAAAAAATATATATATATCATTCCATTCGGCCGAACAATTTTTTTTTTTCTTTACATCATCGAATTTAACGCGTTTAAAATAAATTAATATTCTATTTGTAATGGAATTTAAATATGATTATATATATATATATATATATAGAGAGAGATGAAAATTTTATCTTTTCCAATGGCGAAAGGCTTATTTTTCCAGTGCGCAATAACGAGAAACGATGCGACTCGGTTAATTGCACGGATTTCGCATATAATTCGAAATAGGTATTAAAGGATTAACGTTTATTCGACGATCCTATCGTTGATTTCAAATCGCATAGATTTTCTATAGCTTGAAATCGATCGCAAGACACAACAGAACGAATACGTATAAACTATATGAATGATAGGTATGCGGATGTATATTGATCATAGAAAATCGATAATAAATCAAAGGGAATATGTGCGATTGATTATCCTGCTATCTTCTTACTAAAATCGAATGGTTAGATTACAAAAGGTATATGCGATCGTTGATTATGCTCTCGTTAATAATTCCTCTCGTTAATAATATCTCTCTATATAATGATTTAATCAAAAGAAACAAAAAAGAAATTACCATAATTCTTACAATTAATAAACTAATTATCTCTCGCAACGATCTCGTTTAATTTGAAGGAAAGAAAGAAAAAAAAGAAAAAAAAAAAAAAAAAAAAAAAAAAAAAAAAAGAAAAAAGAAAGGAAAGAAAAGGAAAAGAAAAGAAAAAGAAATGAAGAAAGAAAGAAAATCATCTCTTTTCTTCTTCTTCCTTTCTTTTTTTTTCTCAAATCAAACCCCATTCTCTTCAAAAAAAAAAAAAAAAAAAAAAAAAAAAAAGAAAAAAATAAAAATAAAAAAAAGAACGGCAGATATTCTTTTATACAATTTCTCATAAAGCGAATTCTGTTTATTCTCGAAATTTGCCGGACATTAATTATTTCTAACTAGTTGGCCGGCGTGGAGTTGATTGACACGACCGCAGACACTGAATTAGAGTTCCTCATGCGCGTCGAGTAACGCAGTTCCATGGAAATTGAATTTCGATGACAAGCACGAAATATTAATGGCCAATGCACCTCTGCTATTACATAATATCTACTTTGGCATAGTTAGTACGCATCGATGGATATCTAGTGCAATTGTGAAATAATTGCGCGATGATAATGATTATGAGAAAATATCATCTTGATAAGTCGATAATAAGAGCGAGAGAGCGAGAGAGAGAGAGCCAGAGAGGTAGAACGAGATAGTGAGAGAGAGAGAGAGGGGGGAGGGGGAGGGGGAGAGGGAGAGGGAGGGGGGAGGGGGAGAGAGAAAAAGATAGTAAAAATTAATATTTAATTAATTTCATCGTATAACGTTATCAATTAATTTCTAATACTTTGATCGTACAAAAATCGTTCTAAACACGTATTAGAAACGATAAGCGTGCACAGTTGTACACACAGTGCTTTCGCAAATTCAAAATAAACTTGATCCTGCGAGTTTCTAAAAGATCTAATCGAAGTCAGGGATTAGCAATCGATTTCGTATTGATAGCACGCAAATATGTACTGGCGTGTATACAATCAATGCGCAATGTCCGTTTGATCTTCGCAAATTCAATGCACCAATCGATAGGACGATAAATTCGTAGGTATGCAGATACGTACGAATAATATAATTTGTTTGTCCAATCGTTAAAGACGTGAATTAAGTGTCTACTTATTTAAGATTGGATTTTAACTTTTAATAAATGTTTACTCGAGGCTAAGGAAAATTTTCTCTCTTTTCTCGAGAAAGAGAGAGAGAGAGAGAGAGAGAGAGAAAGAGATTTTCCAAACTTTCTTTTGGAAAACTCGATTTTGCTTTACGCGAAAGTTCGTTGCATTGAAAGAAAACTTACTCTAATTCTTGAAAAAGATTAGCGAGCTACGGCAATTAGATTAGCCTATTTCAAGAGAGAGAGAGAGAGAGAGAGAGAGAGAGAGAGAGAGAGAGAGAGAGAGTTTTTCTTTATGCTTCCAATCATCGTATTTCTTTTCTCCCTTTCGCTATTAATTTATAGTCTATTGAGAACGATAAGTTACATTATACATCTGTTTATCGAATACTCCCTAATTAATATTAATCATTTACGAAATATACGTGTACGCGTTTGTACATATTTGTATATGTATGTATGTGTGTGTATTCGTTATTCTCAAATGTATATCACTGTTACACAACACGAATATAATATCAATCGATATTACTAGTCCTAATCATATCTATTGAATATCTATACACACACACACACACACACCACACATACAAATACATATCTGCATATATCTTATTCGTTCTATTTTTAATTTTCTTTAGTTTTGACATTTAAATTATAAATTGTATCGAATATTTTGTAATATAATAATATATAAGATTACTACGAATTGCTATTATTATTATTACTATTATTATTATTATTATTATTATTATTATTATTTAATTAAGAGAGATACAAAACAACAAAAATGAGAAACTCAATTTGCTTTTTTTTTCTCATTTTTTTTTTTTTTTTTATGATAGAGAGAAACAGAGAGAGAGAGAGAGAGAGAGAGAGAGAGAGGCAAGAAATTTAAACAAAACAAAATTAACAAATAAATACGAAACTCCATTAAAACTATTATACGTTAAATTGAATCTAGCTTGGAATAAAGCTTCCGTGAAAATTGTCCTGAATCAAGCGTGGATACAATGCATAATTCATAGAATACGATGTTACAAGGAAGCCGATAATTGGATATACGAAGGCGGCATTGAATCTTCCTCACAATGCGTCTGGGTTCGATTTTCAATAGTTGCTACTGACATCTAATGCCCCGCAAAATGGTGCAATAATACTTTGACCTAACCATACGATCGAATTAATATATCAAAGGGCTTTCGAACATTTCATATCTATTTGTTGATTTTCATAAAAATAAAAATTTTTGAACCAATTAAAACCAATTTTTTCGAATTTATCCATATAAATTAAATATTGCTTATCAACTGCGTATTAAAAACAAAAAAAAAAAAAAAAAAAAAAAAAAAAAAAACGAAGAAAAGAACAAAAAAGAGAAAAAGAAAAAGTAACCAAGATTTATTTAGATCTTCGATTATAGTTTATAAATAAAAAGAAAAAGGGAGAGAAAGAGAGAGAGAGAGAGAGAGAGAGAGAGAAAGAAAAAGTGAGAAAAAAAAAAGGGACGAAAATGGCCGAATATTCACGAAAACGGGTGCACAAACGGTAGCCGCAAAATTATATCCGGCTGCCTGCGGTTTTCTTTGAGAGGATACTAAGGATAAAACGTTAATAAACGCAAAAATTCAGTTGGAAGGTCTTGCTCCTTGCGGAGGAAAGAAAAGGGTATAAAAAGAATGCGACCAATAGAGAAAGAAAGAGAGAGAAAGAGAGAGGGAGAGAGAGAGAGAGAATAACAGAAGCTACGACAGCAGTACTCTTCGGAGATGTCACAGCTGTTCTTTTCTTTCTTTCTAATTAAACGAAACCGTAATTTAATGTGCCGAGCACGAAAATGGACAAGAGAGAGAGAGAGAGAGAGAGAGAGAGAGAACTCGGTTTTGATGTCCCTACGCGACCTAAATTACGATCCAAATTAGGGGGAGTCATAATTATTCTAAAAATTTTCTTTCCTTTGCGAATAATCATTGTCATTTTTTTTTTCCTTCAAAAAAAAAAAAAAAAAAAAAAAAAAAAAAAAAAAAAAAGAAAAAAAAAACCGATCTCTTTTCATACACTTAATTTTCTTCTCTTTTCTCTTTTCTCTTTTCTTTTCCCCTTTTTTTTTTTTTTTATTTTGGAGAATACGAATCAATCTTTTTTCGTATTAATTCTTTCGTTGTTTCTTTTTTCTTATATTTTTAAACAAATCTCAATATAATATAATAATTTTGTTAATTAAAATACTTTAAATCATCGTTCGAAACTCCACTAATAAGTGCTTTTAAACGGTCCCGAAATATTTTAGAACTTTCCTATCGATAGGAAAACCGCAAACAGGTTCGTTATTACTTTTCAAAGTACAGTCGAATAAATCCATGCCCTATTTTTATCATTTCAACGATTCGCGAGCTTCTATTCTACGTACATACATATATATCTACATGTATATTTCTGTCTCTGTCTGTCTCTCTCTCTCTCCCTCTCTCTCTCTCTCTCTCTCTCTCTCTCTCTATTTTTCGGTGCTTTCATGGTAAGCTAGGAAAATCGATATCGAACGATTTATCGAAATTATTCATACGTCATTGATTTCGATGGTATATCCAAAGATAAAGTCAAGTCCTCGTTTTTAACAATTTACGAAGTAA
>NC_062203.1:3531583-3536583 GCF_912470025.1 Vespa velutina | reverse complement strand
AAAAGTAAAAAGAAAAAAAAAAAAAAAAAAAAAGAAAAAAAAGGAATACTCGAATTTGTCCACCCGAAATCACATTTGCAAATGTATTTCTAACGAGTTTTAATGATAATGAAATATTAAAAAGAGAAAAAGGAAAAAAAAGAAAAAAGGAAAAAAAAATAAGAAAAGAACGGCAAAGGCAGGGAGAAAAAAGAAAAGAGATCTGATCGCGAGATCACTGCCGTCGATAAAATTTCTTCGAGATTTTCTTTCTTTTGTTTCTTTTCTTTTCTCTTTTTTTTCTTTTTTTTTTTTTGTTTTTTTTTTTTTTTTTTTTTTTTTTTTTTTTTTTTTTGTCAAAAAAATCAATAATTTATTATTACTTTTATACGCGTGAATAAATTTATCCTTAAGCAAACAATTTATTTAAACATTTACTTAAGAATCGTTTATGGTTATGGTTTAAGGATTTAAACCATAATCATAAAATTAAATCGTTCATTTTTTCTTTCGAATTATGTTTAAGATGAATACGAAAGCGTAACATGATAATGATCGTCGAACTAACGGGAAATTTTAGAACGATTTTATAACGAAAGAACGATTTATACAAGCAATTCTTTCTTTCTTTCTTTCTTTCTTTCTTTCTTTCTTTCTTTCTTTCTTCCTTCTTTCATTCATTCATTCATTCATTCATTCATTCATTCATTCTCATGAAATTCTTTTTATGAATGGTACTACACTTCGTAGAGAACTCTTTGCCTCATTAACTTAAACCTTCCTTTCATTAGTTAGTACGATCTATTTTAACTTCCTTTTGGTTCATCGAGTCGCATGTTAGCAGTAACAATTATAATAATATTAAAAAGATTATTTCAATTATCATAAATCGAAAGAGAAAATTGATAATATAAAAGAAATGGACCTTTGAAATGATCTCTGCAATTATATACTTATAAACGGTCGATTACAAGCGTTTAATGATGAAACTCAATTCTCATACTTATTCTCACTCATTCTCTTTATTTTTCTCTCTTTGCTTAGATCTCTAAAAATTTCCCTTCTGATTTATGATCAATGATAAATTTTCCAAACTGCAATGTCCACTACCGATCTCCCGACAAGTATTGATGGAACAACGTGTACATTAAGCATCTAGCCAGCTCGTAAAACTTTGATATTCGATAGAGAATGTTGAACGTTTTCAAACAAACTCGTACTTCTTCTTTCCCCACCTCCGTCTATTCATTTTCGATATCTATCGTAAAAAAGAAAAGCCAAAAAAAAGAAGAAGAAGAAAGAAAAAAAAATATTCAGAGAGAGAGAGAGAGAGAGAGAGAGAGAGAGATGAGGACACGTTGGACCATTTCTGGTTTATCAGATATCGTCGGGGAACGTGTTCACGGTGACCTGAATACGTCCCTCTTTCTCTTCTCGCTCGATCGCTTAATTGAAATTTTCACGGAGCAACTCCACCTACTCCTCATGCCTCTTTCCCATCCCACTCCCCTTCTTCTTTTCCTTACCCTCAATCCTCAAATCCAATTCCATTATTATCGAAAACTCTCGCTATACGAGTATATACCATTCGATAGAGGGAAAAAGAAATCTTTCACGAATTCTCTTGATCTTGTTTAAATCGTTTACGATCAGTTATCGTCGCCCTAAACCGTAGATGTAAACTGTTCGACATAGTCGACGACGAGAGGGAGAATCGATAGTCGATTTTATTTTATCTTTTATTTCTTTCCTCTTTCTCTTTTTCTTCCCTTCTCTTCTGCTTTTTTTCTTTTTCTATCTTTTCTTCTTCTTTTTTTTCTTTTTCTTTTTCTTTTCTTTCTTTTTTTTTTGTTTTTTTTTTTTTCTCCTCTTATTTATTTTGTCCTTTTTTTTTTCCCTTCTCCATTCTCCGTCGTCGCTTTTAATTCTAAACGAAAAAAACTTTCGATCGCCTCGGGATTTGCTTGGCAACGAAAGTGCTCCAGTGGCTAGATATCTGATGTCCCACGCGCTCGAAACGAACTTCTCGACGTTAAAACTCTAGAAACGTTTTGCTCGCTCTTTACTAGAGAGAAAATACTATCTACGGGGAGAGCTATGCTTTTTCCTTTTTCTTTTTTTCTTTTTTTTCTCCTTTCTTCTTCGGGAATCCGTTGAAAAAGAATTCGTTGAAACTCCATACGACATTTCGATAATAAAGATCTCGAGCTAAAGGAGACGTCGTCGATAATTAATGAAATTAATCGTATATTGCGATGAATGATCATTGGAAAAAAAAAAAAAAAAAAAAAAAAAAAAAAACAAAGAAAAAACTGTCCATTTCGATTTTCGACTTCATTCATAGAGAATATAAAAGAAAAAAGGAAAGAAAACAAAACAAGTGAAAGAAAAAAAGGAAGAAAAAAATACATTCTAAAATATAACACAGAGGGGGTTGACAGGTAGGATGCAAACGTTTTAGAAAAACGTAAAACATGTCGACGACATTTAATAATATCGGACAGGAACGTAGAGGTAATGGACCGTACTGGGATAAAACTAGAACGTACCACTACTTTACCCACGTTGGATTAAAGCTAACAGTTTATCGTCTTTGTGATAACGTCGTTCTTGAAATTTACAGGTTGCCATGTTCATCGAGAGAAACCAAGAGAGAGAGAGACAGAGAGAGAAAGAGGAGGGGATGGAAAAGGAGGAGGTAAAAAAAGTTGGCCAATATTGCGATAAGTAAAATTATTAGTCATGTAGTAAACAGCAATATATACTTTTATCTCTATCGTGATATTGTCCGGAGTATTTCGTTAAATTGTAAAATAAGGAGGGGGAAAAAGAAAAAGAGAAAAAAAAAAGGAAGAAAGAAAGAAAGAAAAAAGAAAATACACTGGAAAGACCTTCGAGATTATTTTTACGAGAACGAACGATATAAGAGATGAAAAGTTCGTTACAATGAATCACAATGAAAATGGTGTCTATAGGTTAAATGAAATGTAACGTCCGGTATTAAGGTAATTCCTTGGGTTTACTCAAACTCGAAGAACACTTTTGGAAAGCGCCTTTCGAGGATTCACGCGCTTAAGGTTTGGGAAAGTGGCGCGGAACAATAAACTCTCTCTCTCTCTCTTTCTCTTTTTGTTTCTCTCTCTCTCTCTCTCTCTCTCTCTCTCTCTCTCTCTTTCTCTCTCTACTTTCTCTCGCACCTCTTCTCTCAAAAGCTTACGGTTTGGCTTTCGGACTAGTAGTTATATATAACGCAATGGCAGACTGAGTGTTTTACTCTGTTATCCTCTTATCTTTCACACAACTATTCTCGTGATTGTAGTATGTACATCCAGATATCATCAGACTACTTTTCTCGAGAGCATCTACATAATGATATTTTGTCGAGTGTTATAACATTCGACAAAAAAATAATTCCACTTCGCCTTGTCTAAATATTAATAAACATAATTGTCATCATGGAGTATATTTGAAAAGTCTAATAGTAAACGTACGACGATTAAGAAGAAGAAGAAGAAGAAGAAGAAGAAGAAGAAGAAGAAGAAGAAAAAAAGAATATAATAATAAAAAATAAAAAATAAAACACAAGGAGAGAAAAAAAAAAAACAAGAGAAAGATCAAAACTTGTTTTTTACTATACGCGATTTGGAAACGAAAAAAAGAAAAAAAGAAAAAAAGAAAAAATTGTCGCAAAGAAAGATAGGTATATATTATATTAAGGGAAATCGGAAAGTAATGTCGCTTTTTTAAATTAAATTCAAACGAATAAATTTTTAACAATTTTTAACAATTTTTAACAATCAAATATCGACGTGCGCAGAAACGACATTACTTTCCGGTTCACCTAATATTGGGTTGGCAACTAAGTGATTGCGGATTTCGTCGATAGATGGACTTTACACTTTCCGCAATCACTTAGTTGCCAATCCAATATATATATATATATATATATATATATATATATATATACATATCTCTTGCCGAATTGGAGAGAAAAAAAAACACGTATATTTCTCTTTACGTACTTTTTTGTTCGAGCTTTCGCATTATTCCAGCCGTCACGTTGCACACGAGCTTTTGGACTTCTTAAAGGGGAACTATCGTAATGCTCTCACACACGGCGCATGCATGCGAACGGCGCACGCGTGACCGACCGCACGTACGTTTCTCCACGTACATCACAGAGAAGATGGAAGAAAAGGAGGATGGAGAACAGAAAAGGACACGTGCAAATGTCGCTCTCGACTGCATTTGCATCTTCAAATCCGGCTTTGATCCCTCGCATTTCCGTGGATGCCGCCCGTTGACACGGCGTACAACGAATTTGCTCCGAATAAGTAGACAAATACTACCCAATGTTTTCGAACGTGTACTAGGACAATGGATCTCCGACTTTGGACGACGATTTTCCCTTTTAAACTCCCACTCCCAACCCCACTCCCACCCCCTCCCCCACCTCACCCCACTCCTCCGTCCCGCTTTTCTTTCGTTCTTTCTTTCCTTCCCTCTTTTATCGTTTTCTTTTTTTTTTCTTTTTCTTTTTTTGTTTTTTCACAAACCAAAATTTCTCAAATATTATACATTTGTGCATTCGCGACTAGATATAACCCATTCTGTTTGTACAATATGCGATTTGTCATAATCCTATAAAACTTCATTGAGATCGTAACGCTAGTTAAGTTTAAAAATTATCGTACGGTTTGTTACGATCCTATAAAACGAAACTGGTTCGTCCATTGGGGTTTGTTCCACAGGTTACGTTTAAAAATTATTCTATGGATTTGCGATAGGATCCCATAAAACGGATCCCTATCGTTCATTCAACAATTGTACGACAATTGGAAAATTACTTCTTCAAATTCTGATCCTAATTTTTATCAGAGCAACGATATACGATCCTTTTTGGATCATCTATTTCGACGAAACAAACGTTCATTTGTCCGAACAGAAAAAGATTTCTCACCAACGATTTTTTTCTCGTATATGGTGTTTATATAAAACGACCACGTTTCCGAGGCAGTATT
>NC_062203.1:3506583-3529083 GCF_912470025.1 Vespa velutina | reverse complement strand
AGAGTCCGAGAGATGCCAAGGGGATGGGTTTGGGTTGGAGTTGGGGTTGGGGTTGGGATATAGGTATGAGCACGAACGATGGGGATGAGGCTTCAACGTTGAGTGGTGCTTTAGAAGGGAGGAGGAATAAGAGGAGGTGTGGAGAGAAAGGGGGATCGCGGAGAGGAGGCTCGGTATAGCGTGCCGGTGTGTCGCACCTGTATAAAAGGGAGCGGACGATTTTTCAGGCAGATAAAAGCGCCAAGTAAAAAATCAACATTGCGCGGCACGATGGAACGAACGAACGAACGAACGAACGTGAGAGATATCTCTGTATATACGTTGCTACAGGATTTCCACATTTCCTCGTACACTAAAAAGCAAAGAGAGGGGGATATTGTGAAAAGGGTGGGAGAACATGGGAAGTGGAAGTGGAAGTGGGAGAGGGAAAGGGAGAAAGAGAAATTGTACGGTCAAAATTTCTTTGCTTTGCTTTACTTTGCTTTGCTTTGCTTTGCTTTGCTTTCCTTTGCTTTAGCCGGTATCTACAAATTTCCTGATCTCGTTTCATTTTTATCACCACACTCATTTCTCCCTTTTCTTCTTTACTAGTTTGATTACTTGTTTTCGAATGTCTCGACTTTTCCCGCCGAAACTTTTCGCCGATAAGATTCGCCCCATTCTCTTCCTCTTTGTGTGCCCGTTTATGTTAGTGCGGTTAGATATTTCCAAGATATCGCGTAAACTTTCGCCGTCTCGTTATTTCTCCATTTTCAAGCAAGTTCATCCCAAGAGACTTACGACCTTCTTCCGCATGGATTTTAATCCGCCACCGTCGTCGTCTTCGTCGTCCTCGTCGTCTTCGTCGTCTTCGTCGTCTTCGTCGTCGTCGTCGTCGTCGTCGTCGTCGTCGTTGCCTTTGCGTCTAGTTTTAACCGAATTAGAATCTCGTCACGAGAAAATTGAAATTCCATTTAGTTGGGATAAACTTCTCGAATTTCTTTCGAATTGTTTCAAACGAATTCGCGTATAGATTTGTTGTAAATTATTCTAATGAAATTTTAACGCAAAACATGAAGGATGATCGTTGTCGTAGTCGTAGTCTCGTCGTCGTTATGTTTTCTCTCGTTATATTAATTCTTTTTCTTTTTTTTGCAACTAATAATACAAACGAGATAACTTTAATCCCTCGTGTGATCCTACCATATAAAAGAAAAAAAATATATCTATATATATATATAAATATATATATATATATATATATATATATATATATATATATTATGTGTCATGATATTATCAACGAAACGTCGCGAGAAAGTATTTTTATTTAAGCGCAATTCATCGAGTTAACGAGCTTTTAGCATTTACAAAAGACAGATTGACCATTTTCGTGTTGCCAGGAGGAAAAAAACGTGTTTTGTTTCGCTGAGAGAGTATGGTAATTCATCTCGTCTCGTTTTTATTTTGTTCTCGCTTTCACGTCTATATATATATATATATATATATATATATATATATATATATATATAGACGTGAAAATATATATATATATATATATATATTTATTTATTTATTTAGTTTTTTGTCCATTAATATTTGTTTTATATTAATTAATTTTATCCGCGATTAATTAGAATGCGACGTTCGTTATCCTTTACGAAGAGATTTAAATGAATTAACCGCTTGATACCACGTCGAACTTCAAATAGAGTTCTGTTTTTTTTTTTTTATTATTTTGTTATCGATAACAAACGATCGATTAATAAAACAAATGCTTAGCCAACGCAACAACGATGCAACAAGTTATCCGCGCTATATATATATATATATATATATATATATATTCCTTCTATACATATATATGTATATGAACCGTTTATTTTGAAAGTGGCCTAACACCATTTGTCAATTTTTTCCGGTTGCTATAATTATATGTACAACTTTATATTATTTATCAGTAAAGCATTTCAGGTTGCTTATATTCCTAGCAAATACGATAATTCTTGACACATAAGTTTTCAGAGTTAGTTCAATAATTTAACCGTTTATTTTGAAAGTGGCCTAATTCCATTTATACTTAAATCAATGAATGAAAATGAAAATTTTAAAGTCCTGAATTTATTACCACGTCCGGGTAGATCAAGAAAGTTCGAAAATATTGTATTGATACCACTGTATAAAAATATCAGATAAATTACAACAGCAAAATTCAAAGACATAATTAACCTATTACGATATATATCACTGAAACATCATGATTTCTTCAAATCCCTTTCACACACACAAAATCTAGATGAGTAGTAAATTGTTTTGTAATAAATTTATGTTTGTAATTTTGTACGTTATGTAGTTAAAAAATGTTTTGAATCGCATAAATTATGTTTTCGAAGTGTTTTGAAGATATGTAAAATAAATTGAGTATTGTTTTTTTCTATTTGAAGCATCTTAAATTATATTGAATGAACTTGGACACCTTCAAATTTTATAATGAATCTGATTGTTAATTTTAAAAGTGGCCTAACTCCATTCTTGATAAAAAAAACGCATATTATTGCCACTATTTTAATAAGAACTATAAATTTAACACCCTTAGATACACTTAAATAGTATGACTCATTAGTATCCTGTACGTATATTTTTAAATTCATTGAAGCGCAAACCATTCAATATCTCGATTTGAAGATAAATGAAGTTAGGTCACTTTCAAAATAAATGATTCATATATATATATCTGTGTCTAAACATATCTACAAACTTATTCCTTTTTTTTCCACGATAATATAACCACTTTCAGTCATTTTCTTTCTTTAGAAATCACTTCGGACGTTCTGTTCGAGGAACAGAAAGATAATCGATTGGTTCTACCAGCGAAGAAAATTATGGTACGACTGCCGTCAAATTTTTTTTTTCTCTTGCGATTCCTCGCTCGTTGTATAATCGGCTTCCCCTTCGATAAAAACTCTTCTCATCTTTATCAAGAGACGACAAGGAACACGATGAATCGATTTTTTCCAAATGATATTCTACAAACGGTAGACATCGAGAAAGGAGGCGATCTGTCCGATCTTAATCGAGGAGGAGGAAAAGAGGAGTAGGAAAAGAGGAGTAGGAAAAGAGGAGGAAAAGAGGAGTAGGAAAAGAGGAGGAAAAGAGGAGGAAAAGAGGAGGAAAAGAGGAGGAAAAGAGGAGGAAAAGAGGAGGAAAAGAGGAGGAAGAGGATATTCATTAAGATGTCATCGATGCTTTGGAGCAGTAAAGGAAAGGAGAGAAGGAGAAAGAGAGAAAGAAAGAAAGAGATGAACAGAGTAATAAAATCGGAGTCAATTAACGATACTTTGGTAAATGTCATTAATAATTCTCTATGTTCAACTGATAGATCAATGGAAAGAGAGACTACTGAGATAAAGATAGAGATAGAGATAGAGATAGAGAGAGAGAGAGAGATATAGAGATAGAGAGAGAGAGAGAGAGAGAAATAAAAAGAGATTAAGAACGAACTAGATAGAGTGGAAGGAGAGGGTGGTAGTGGATAGATAGAGCTTGGGATTGAACAGAAAGAGTGGAAAAAAAAGAGGAAAAAAAAGATTTAAAGAAAAAAAAAAAAAGAAAAAAAAAAACAAAGAAAAGAAAAAGAAATAAAAAGAAAAAAAAAAGAGGCGAGGGGAAAGATAGGGCGGAATGTAAGCAAATAGTCGTCTTTTCCAAAGGGTTGGTACGAACGTAAGATGTTCTCTCGTGGATCCTACGATGGTTTCGTTCTCTTCTTTTACAGAAAGCTCTCTGTCTCTCCTCTTGCCCTCTTTCTTTGCCTTCTTCTCTTTCTCCACCTCCACCTCCTCTTTCTCCTCTTCTTTCCACTAAGAGTCCGTGCATTCGCTATGCGGAAGGTAGTCACGAGTCGTTTTCTCCCTGCACGTAGACTTGCTCAAACTCCTTATTCTCGATGTATACGAGCGTACACGAGTCGTAGAGAATGAGCGAGAGAGAGAGAGAGAGAAGGAGAGAGAGAGAGAGAGAGAGAGAGAGAGAGAGAGACCAAGGTAATCTCAACGATGCAGTTGCTATCGATTTTGTCCGTGTCTACTTCTTTAGGTGTTCGCAAAAGGAGCGACGAGGCGTGTCGAAAGGCGGTTTCCGGCTCGCGTGTCGTATCGAATCTCCCTCTCCCTTTCCCTCTTCCCCCCTCTCTCTTCCTCTCTTCCTCTCTTCCTCTCTTCCTCTCTTCCTCTCTTCCTCTCTCTCTCTCTCCCTCTATCTTCGACTTTTCCGCTTGCATCGTACTGATTTTTTTGATCTACTTTATTACTACAGATTTATCATACGAAGAAAGAACAAATTATGAATTATTCGCGAGAAATCTGTTGATGCGATGAAGTTTCTAATCATCAAGGTGAACTAAAATGAAGATAAAGTTTTTTTACGAATACGAGAGAAAGATAGAAGAAATAGGAAGAAGATAAAAGAAGAAGAAGAAGAAGAAGAAGAAGAAGAAGAAGAAGAAGAAAAGAGAAAAAGAAAATGTTAAAAGATATTTAGAAAGAAATAATTATCGATTAGTCACCGTAATGCATTGACTAAACTCGTAACGACGTTTGTTTTGCACTTTGTCCAGAACAAACCGTAGGAGCTTTGCCTTTATTACACGATTCATATTCCCTAGAATGTCAGCATAAATCCAAAAATATGTTCGCTTACGAACCAAGCCCAGAAATAGAGAGAAAAAGAGGGAGCGAGAGAGAGAGAGAGAGAGAGAGAGAGAGAGAGAGAGAAAGAGAGAAAAAGAGAAAGAAAAAGAGAGAAAGAGAAAGAGAGAGAAAAAGAGAGAAAGAGAGAAAGCATGCTGGGTGACGTAGGTACCGCGAAAGTAGAGTTAGAAGCGTTTTTGCATTGTCTGTATTTCATTCCTCGCTAAATGATCGCCAGCCACCGTACAAAGACGTATTTCCGTTTTCTTTCTTGTTCAATTTCAAAACTATCCGTCTTGATCTTTTTACTCTCCAGGTGTGTAAGACGAAGAAATAACAATAATAAAGATAAATACAATCATCATAATCATTATTACTATTATTATTATTATTATTATTATTATTATTATTATTATTATTATTATTATTATTATTATGCTAATTAATAATATTAATAATATTATACTAATAATAATAATATTATTACATAATGTAATGATATAATAATAATAATAATAATAATAATAATAATAATAATAATAATAATAATAATAATAATAATAATAATAATAATAATATATATATATATATATATTAAATATAATAAATCGATAATGTCCCGACATTATTATTATTATTATTATTATTATTATTATTATTATTATTATTATTATTATTATTATTATTATTATTATTATTATCATTATTTTCTCTCTAGTAAATATTTCAATAAGTTTTAGAATAAACGGATGAACGTTTTCCGAAGTAGCATCGATTACGTCGAAAACGATGGGAAGAGAACGCGTTTGGATCGGGAACGTTAATGCAAAACAACGTCAATTAGAGCAACGGCGCGATGTTGATTGCTCTCAGTCGGTGAAGCCACGTGGACGCAAAAACGCTTTAATTAATTCCGCTCGCAACGGGGCAAGAACTAATGCGCCGGATTACACGAATATTACCAAGTAGGTAGATAGGTAGGTAGATAGATAGGTAGATAGATAGATAGATAGATAGATAGATAGATAGATAGGTACGTAGCTTGTATGTCTGTTCGATGTACCTACATACATGGATGCGACTTAGGCGAGCAAAAAAAAAAGGGTTCGAAGGGCTGACGACGACGACAACGATGATAAGAGCTCAAACTTTTCTCTGTTACATAGTCGATCGATAAAATATCGAAAGAAAGAACAAAAATAATAATCGATAATGTCCCGACATTTTTCGTCGAAGGAAAGTAGAAAAGATAATAACGCTGAAAAAAAAAAAAAAAGAAAAAAAAAGAAAAAAAGAAAAAAAAAGAAAAGGAGAAGAGAAGAAAGGAAGAAAAGAAAGAAAGATTTCTTCCTTTTGCTCGGAAAGGTCAATTATGAGTAGGTACACTCAAGAAGCACAATCTAACAATCTAACAACTATACCCACATAGTTCCAAGAAAGCTCAATATAGACGTACCTAAACGTTGTTCCTTGAAACTTTTATGGACAAGAGAAGAATGCTTTCACCCCCTTGGCCACGCTTTGTTGCTTCGCCTTAAAAAAAAAAAAAAAAAAAAAAAAAAAAAAAAAAAAAAAAAAAAGAAAAGAGAAAAAGAAAAAGAAGAAGAAAAAACCCCACGCGGGAAAAAGTTCCTTTGTCGTCCTCGAAAATCATCCTTTTCAAGTTCCCTTCTTCTCTTCTACGCTAAATTAAGCACGACAGCATTTATTAATTAGCCGGTTATAACGTAATTAAATCGGCACGATTTATATTGTTTCATTCTTTAATACGAAAGAAAGAAAGAAAGAAAAAAAAAAATGAAAAAAAAAAAAAAGAAAAAAAAGAGAGAAGAAAAAAAAGAAAGAAAGAAGAAGGAAAAAGAAGAAAAAAAAAAACGTATTCATTTATATCGAAAATTATAAATAATTGTCCAACGAATTAAAGCTATAATCTCCTCGTCTCTCGTATTTTCTACCCTTTTCCTTTCGCTTTTGTAATTATATCGTATATCCGAATATGCATATACGACGAACTCATTAATTTCAAGATATTTCGATCAAAGAATAATCAAGAGAATATAAGGTCGAAATTAAGCGATCACGCATCGTACTACTTGCGTATCTTGTTACTCGAATCAAAGCTGAGAAAATTATCCGCAATTATAACACAGATATCAGATATCTAGTAGCATGTTTCCCTCGTATAGGAGCTAAAAGATTATTACGGATAACATTAACAGGAAAGCGTCATTTTAATCCATACAGATATCAGAATCGTTAGAATTGCCATTTAACTAAGAGATTGTCGATATCGAACAAGAGAAGTAGGAGGAGAATATTGTGTGTGTATATGTATGTGTGTGTGTGTGTGTCGTATATGTCTTTTAGCATCGTGAAACAAACGATAATTAAAATCGTTTTTAATCGTAATTAATTCGTGCAAATTTGAATTGAACACCATATACATATATACTGGTCTACTACTGCCATTGTTGCTGCTACTACTGCTACCACTGCTACTACTGCTACTACTGTTATTGTGTATCTGCGTATATACGTGTGTCCGTCGTAATGAAATAATTTATTTATAAACTGACTGTGAATCGACAAGCGATTGAAAAGCTTCAGGCAATGTATCCAATAAAGTATTTTTGTGAAAATGAAAGAGTTAACGATATTTAATTGCCATAACGTTCTTCATATATTATACAATAAAATAATTCTCGCTCTTTTGCACGATATTAATAACACCATTTCACTGTTGAACACGATACTTACATTGATAATATTTTTTTTTTTTTCTTTTTGGTCATCTCCATTGACGCCCGATAGATATAATCAAAAATGATTATTTTCTGATATCACGGTCATTGAAAATTAATCAAGAATTTTTTTCAATATATCTCTTTACGTATATGTATATGATATATATATACATAAAAAAAAAAAAAAAAAAAAAAGGAAAAAGATCGAAAAAGAAAAAAAAATCAAATTTGTTCATCGCGTAGTATCAATTCGAAGAAAAAAATGAACTATCGTAGAGAGAAAAAAAAAAAAAGAAAAGTAAATTTTGAATGAATTTAGATTGTATTTAAATAAATGCAGCCATTAGCTCGACAGTACTTTCGTTATTTTTATATAAGCATTAATAAATAAAATATTCTTAACGATAGTAATATCGATTTCCAGGTCTCACCACTTGGAGGTTGCTGCTTTTCGGAGACCCACGGGCTAAAAGACTCTATTATCTAAATTATAAATTTATATATATGTATATATATTAAAAATATTTAAAAAAAAAAAGAAAATATTAAACTAGCAATCGCGAAACGAGTTACAGTTTTTTTTCCAATCGATTAGAGATGGACGAAAAACCATAGAATCGTTTGATATCGTCCTACCTACCCGATTAAAGAATAGAGCTCTTTTTTTTTGTTTTTTTTTTGTTTTTTTGTTTTTTTTTTTTTGATACTCTATTCCATATATTAACGATGAGCCATACGCTGCATCTGAAACAGATTTGAAGATAAATCCATACAGAGAAATAGTGATTATTAATCAAACAATTCTCATATACATAATATAAATAATACTGCATTATAAATATGATAGCCATATTGAATCTATAAAACAACTATATAAAAGTTACATTAATACAGAGAAAGTGATTATTATCACATAATAAGTAAAACGACGATGATGATGATGATGATCGTATTAAACCTGAAACACATAATGCACATTATACAGAAACAAATTATTATAATAATAAAGATAAATAATTAAATGTTTATAGCACATCCACCTGTGAACATAAGGTATCAATAACATTATTATTTTCTGAAAATAAATAAAAATTCAATGCATGCTTTAATTATAGACATATTAAAATCACAATTATTTCAATAAAATATATGGGATAAATATTAAAATATATAATGCCTTCAATTAAACAAGACAGTCGCCTGTAAATACGAAAATATCAATAAAATTATTATTTCCTAAAAATAAATTCAAATTCAATGCATGATTTAATTATGAACATATTGAAACAACAATTATATCTATAAAATATATAAGATAAATATTAAAATACGCATGTACAATTAAATGGCATGATCATCTCTGAAAATGAAGATATCAATGTTATTTTTTGAAAATTAAAATTAAAATTAAATAAAATATATGTCAATATCAAAAATTGTCATATATTAAAGATAAATTAAAAACAAAAAAGACAAAAAAAAAAAAAAGAAAAAAAAAGAAAGAAAAAAAAAAATTTGCTTGAAAAGAAAATATTATTCTCATAACTTGATCCATTGTTATTAATTGAAACATCTGTATAACACCTTAATCACATAAATTTTATAATACACTGATATTATTATAAAAAAAAAAATTATTATTGAAAACTTTACATCATTATTATTAAAAACTTTCTCACTTTTTTGTCACTTCATATTCACACTCACCATTATTTTTCAAGGGATAATTTTATTGATGAACATCATTGTCATCGATGTATACTTGATTCACACTTGATAATTATTTTTTCACTTATACTCCATTCAACATATCGATCTTCCAATATAAAAGTCTCTATAACAGAAAATTATACATAAAAAAAGGGCATGTGCGGTAAGATAAAATTTTCTATACAATCCCTGGCTTCAAACTTTCATTTATGATAACTAAATAACTTTATATTTTACGACTATTACAAGCCATTAAAATTACATATAAATGATTAAAGGAAAAAAAAAAGAAATTGTTTTTTGCCAGAGATTGTAATGCTGAAAAAAAAAAAAAAAAAAAAAAAAAAAAAAAAAGCATTAATATGGCCAACAAATGCCATTCTTTTCTTTTTTTTTTAACATTCCGATTTCTCGATGCATTAGAAAATCAATTCTAATCAAAATATTATACAAATTGTTTAATATACGCACGATAACAAGTAGAGAAATTATGATCGATGTGATCGAAAGATTATTATAAAATTTTTAATTATCATAATTTAATGTAATTATCATTTAATATAATTGAAATAAATCATTATATATTTCGTTTTTGTTAAATGTTATATCTTAAAATATATATTAAAAAATATTCAAGACACGTTATAGAAAAAAAATGCACTGTAAACATATCAAAATGTTTAAGAAATAGATGAAACCGCGTTAAAAAGTACAATAAAAGTGTAAACTGCATCTTGCGTCGTATTACAAAATGCATACGCAATTTTGTACACCGCTATGACCATAACTCCATATCGAGATCGGATTTATATTTAGATACAATAGATACAACATTTTATTATTCGAAACGTTTAATACTAACGCGTATAGTATGCAATTACATCGAGTGTCTGACGTACATATTACATCATTTGCAAGACACTTTTCTTATTCATCTACTATTATAATAAAAAGAAAAAAAAAAAAGAAATAAAAAATAAAAAAATATAGATAGTACAATTTTAGAGCCATATACATAAGTTTTAAAGTTACAAAATCACAAATTAAAAAAAATATATCATATATTAAACTATATTATATTATATTATATATATATATTAAATATAAACTCTTGTTTTTCATTATATTTCATATGAAAATTATTCAAACATTATTCAAACAAAATTCATTATGTTTCATATGAAAATTATTCAATCATTATTCAAACAAATATAATTTCTTAATTTATTTCATAAAAATTACTTGCCCGCTACAGTTTTATTTAACAAACACTTTTATTTGCCTCTTGCATTCCTGAATGCAGGCGTGCACTTTTTAAAAACCTGATCCTTCATCAAGTCTTATAGATTTTTAATTCAGAAAAATATAATAAATATAAATAATTATATCATAAGGTATATATACACACTCACACACATATATATATATATATATATATATAAATATATCTCATATATGTATAATCATGAAAATTGAATTCATATAATAATGATAAGGGAAAAAAACGTAGTAAATATTTAATAATTACATTGAAAAACTCATAATTATTCTGAAATAAAAAACTATATGCTTGATTATTCCAGGTGCATTCCTGAATGCAAACCTGTCCCTATTCTGAATTATTTCCATTCACACTCCTGAGTGTGGGACAACCTTTTCATTCGCTTTATTTATATACCAAGAGACTTATACATTTTTATTCCAAAAAAATAATCATATTTCTTTTATATATGTGTAAATATTTCTTTAAAAAAATCATTGTCATATCATTCATTATTACTTTTCCGTATATTTCTTATAGAAAACAAAAATAAACATACTTTCTTATATTATTATTCTCTCTCTTTCTCTTTCTCTCTCTCTCTCTCTCTCTTTCTCTCTTTCATTTCATATTCATTTGTTAATAATTTCAAAATAAAAATGCATAATCTTGACATATTTTAAGCACTCCTGAGTGCAAGGCTGTTATCTTTGTATCATATCGCTTGTTTAGCAAGACTTACACATTTTTTTAATCAGAATGATAAAAAATTTTTCTTTTCATTTATTTGCACTCTTTAAATATAAATCGATTATTATTATATATGGAATAAAATAAAATTTTCTATTTATTGATAAATAAATTGTATTATTCTTGTAAATGATATCATGAGACTAGAAATATTTAGAATATATATTAATTACTATCATTAGTGCATTATCTCATTCATATATTTGATCATTCTTCATAAGAAATGTATATCCTTACTATAATATGTTCATCTGCATTATTGAATGCAGGCATGTACTTACTGTGAACTTATGCACTCCTGAGTGCAGGCAAGCCATTTCAATTGTTTCAATTATATAATACCAAGACTTATGCATTTTTATTCCAATAAGGTAATCATGTTATTTTTATATATTTATAAACATTTCTTAAAAAATCATTATCATTCATTATTATTTTTTTGTATATTTTTTATTGAAAACTTTCATTTATATATATAACAATAATAATACTTTCTTATATAATTATTCTCTTTCTCTCTTTCTCTCTCTCTCTCTCTCTTTTCTTCTCTTTCTTTCTCTCTCTCTCTCTTTATCATTTCATACTCATTTGTTAATAATATTGAAATAAAAATACATATCCTTGATATATTTATATGCACTCCTGAGTGCTGGCTGCCATTTCTTTCATTTCATTTCATTTCATTCATTTAGCAAGGCTTACATATTTCTAATCAAAACGATTCAAAATTTTCTTTTCATTTATTTGCATTATTTAAATATAACTTGATCATATTATTATATGTGAAATAATTTTCTATATACGAATAAATTTTCTATTTATTATCAAATAATTTTCATTTCATATAAACGATATCACGAAATTAAAAATATTTAAAATATTTATTTATTAACTACTTTCATTAGTTCATTCTCTCATTTATTTTTGATCATTCTTCATAGAGAAATATATATCCTTACTATATATATATATATATTCATCTGCATTCCTGAATGCAGGCATTTACTTACTGCGCACCTAACATCATCTGCATTTCTGAATGCAGGCATATATTTGTTGAATATTTCCATCAAGTCTTGTAGATTTTTAATCAGAATAATCAGAATAATTAGAATATATCAAAATAATTGGAATAATCAGAATCGGACTAAAAAAGGATGATGATGACGATGATGATGATGATGATGATGATGATATTAATAGTTACCACATATGAGTCATTTAACAACTCGTGGTAAAAATTAGGAAGTTGTAAAAATGGTTTTACAATCCTCTTTTCGAATTATTTACCGCATAAGGGCCTTTGAGCGACCCGCGGTAGTACTGTGTTGACATGTAGGTATGAAATATGTATATATCTCGTATATATACATACACAATATGCAATTATGATAATGAAAGAGACAAAAAATGTATGATTATTCTGAATTAAAAATCGACATTCTTGGGTGTCCAAGTGCACTTACTCCTGTAGTGCAAGCTGCAGCAGGCCACGACGTCCACACACTGTATTTAACGAAACGTGACTCTAATTTTTACAAACTACAAATCTAAAACAAGATTCTATTTTTTAAGAAGATGAAAATCCAAGGACTCGACTTTTATTTAATGAGAAGAAAAAAAGAACTAGAAAAAATTCAATGACTCGATATTTAATTTATATAATAAGAAAAAAAAAAACAAAAAATACAATGACTCGAATTTTAATATAATAAGAAAAATTGCAACGACTCGACTTTTAATATAATAAGAAAAATAGCAACGACTCGACCTTTAATATAATAAGAAAAATTGCAATGACTCGACTTTTTAATATGATAAGAAAAATTGGCAACGACTCGACTTTTTTAATTTAATAAGAAAACTGCAATGACTCTATTAATTAAAAGAAAAGAAGAAAAAAAAGAAACTATACAAAATTTCAAAAAGCTTGACTCTAATTTACTCAAAATGCTCTACCTTTCGCGAACACGAGTGCAGAATGTCGTTGGCAGGGAGATGGAATGGTCCATCATCTCCATCCAGGTTCAAACTACTACGAGCATAAGTGACAACGTGTTAAAAGGGTGTAAAAGGGATTTAGATAAGACCACAAGTCATTAACGAAAAGTTCGACATACCGACCACTTTCGAAAAATGACTCGTAGTCGATAGTTGCCCTCTTGAGCCACAGTTTGTGGGGGCCTCTTCGGCATATAGCCTCTTCTTGCTTCGTGCCCTAAACACTGCATTGGAGCATTCCTTACGTGCGACGCAATATAAGTTTACGCATCAAAAAACGCCCTACCGTTCGAAGCAACGCATCCAAAAAAATTGACACAACCCCAGTGAATTATACTATAAGAATGAAATCGTCCCTAATCTAAACCGACCTAATACCGACCTGATCTCACTTTATGCAACAAGACTCAAACCACTCGTGTGCAACGCACGCATTGAACGAGACGCAATAGACGCAAGCTAATAGGAATTGGGAAGTAAACAACACATTCGCTGGTTCGCTGGTCTTTTTGTTTTTTTTCTTCTTTTTTGTTCTTTTCATTACTTAATCTAACGAGCGGTAAGTGCTTGCGACGTAAAGTATTCGATTTCTTCTAAATAGTATAACCAATGGAAGTAATGGCAAAATTTCCGAATGAATCACCCCAAACGGCACTGACGAATCCCAACACGTATTCTCAACTGCGTTTTCTACTCTACCTGGATGCGTCTCGATTTTCTAGTCATCTTTATTTGTTTATTTATTTAATGTAAAAAAAAAAAAAAAAAATAAAAATAAAAAATTCATATATAAATATTTGAATTAATCCGTAAAGCTATCCTAGCCTGTGGACAATCAATGGATTCAAAGAATCCACCAATCGTGCACAATTACACAGGCACATTTAATCGAATGCTCCAGCAGACATGAATTTATTCTAATCGTTGAACCTATTACAAACTAAGATTAACTGCTTGCACTTAAAAGATGAAAAAAGTTTCGGTAAAAAGTCAAAACCACGAAAATTGTAATATTTCCATTTTAAGTATGTAAGATTTTAATTTGAGCAAAGGCTCACACAAACGGAGAAGGAGGAGGAGGAGGAGGAAGAGGGGGAGGAAATTGATGATGATGATGATGATGATAATAATTATAATAATTACCACATTGTGGTAAAATTAGAGTTGCAAAAAATCTTATACAACTCTATTACATTGCACACCGCATAAGGGCCTTTGAGCGACCCGCGGTATAGCTGTGTTGACATGTAGGTATGAAATATGTATATATCTCGTATATATACATACAAATTATGCAGTTATGAAATTTCAGGATCATAAAATAATATATAGATTTTATAGAAAAAAAAAAAATATATATATATATATATGTAAATATTTAAAGAATCGCGAAGTGCAAGCGTTAATTTATAACTAAGTATCGAACGAGTTCAAAATCCTTTGCTAAGTTCAAAATATATATTAGGATGCATTTAATGTTCTTCATTGAGTGCAAAGTGTTTTTCGAACTGTTTTGATACTGATACGTCACGCAATACAAAGTGTCAGCAAAAAATCTAAAAAAGAAAAAAAAAAATAAATAAATAAAAAGAGCAAAGAATAATTCAGACACGTTGAAAGATAATAAAATTTTGCTGAAACTTTATGAATCCCCGGAGACAGGACTTCTCATTCCTGAATGAGAATCGAATCCAGCGTCTTCCGGTTCCTACCTACTTATTTAAAATTAATTTTGACATTCACTCAGAAAAGGTATGCTACCTGCCTACCTGTCACCTATATTTAAAAAGTGCAAAGCATTCACACCAACACATACACTCCACGGTTCTCACACATTCCACCAGGGTGCAAAAGCCTACACTAGAGAGTATACCCCGGGGTACCTCCGACACCCCAGTTCAACCGCGTATTGTTCTAATATATTAGGAGTACGTACCATTTGCTGTAATCGACTGCCAAGGCTAATGATTATTGCATATATGACTAAAGCAAAAAATACTAGTACATACTAGTATATACACGGATACTAGTAATAAATACGAGTATTTCAAATTTTCCACAGGAAAAAAATGTGGACAACTATGTAAAACGATATTAATACAATAAGATATTTATTTATTATTAATTTAAAAGTTATCGCGAAACGATGTACAATGCACCACCTAAAACGCACATACAGGTGCAAGGTACACCGTGCAATCACCAACACAATGACAGCCGCCAAAAGGAAAAAATTAAAACTAAACCCAACGCTGACTGTTTCTCACCCATACGAGTAACACCTGGGCAAACGCATAAATGAGAACGCAGAAAGCATGGGGGGGAGAAACGGGTATTAGTATAATTAGTGCTGAAAATCCTGAACTAAAAAATGATTAACTTATAAACTAGGCCTAAACGGGCTGTGACTCTACGAGTCTCATTGCTTACCTTATTAGCAAGGACTCAAACAAAAGGAGGAAGAGGGGGGAGGGAGATAATGATGATAATAATTATAATAGTTACCACGTCGTGGTAAAATTAGAGTTGCAAAAAACCTTATACAACTCTATTACATTGCACACCGCATAAGGGCCTTTGAGCGACCCGCGGTATAGCTGTGTTGACATGTAGGTATGAAATATGTATATATCTCGTATATATACATACAAATTATGCGGTTATGAGATTGGAATAGGAGAAAATATTTATTAAAATATTTAATTTATTGAAATATTTAATTCATATAAAAAAGAAAACAACCTCGGACGATTCCTTTCATCAAATGGCTGTTCTAATGAAAGAACGGGATTATGATCCACCATTTAACTGACAGAATCTATCCGTCGCGAAAGGGGTTTGTCTTCTTGCTCATTTTTTGGTACATCGATATATCAAAATATCGAAATAAATAGCGATTAAATTAAACTAAGTACGAAGCAATGCATATAACATAGACCACATTATATGCTTTATTTAGACGAAATCGGGTAAATGAATGCCCGATTTCATTACTAATATCGCGAGCAAAAACGAAGAGAGAAAAAAAATAAGTGCTAATTAACAGCACTTGTTAATTAAATGACTTTGAAACAAGAAGACCCTAGCCTAATATATTTATATATATATATATATACATTTAGAATAATAATAATAAAAAATTCATAAGAAAAGAACTAACTACACATATAGGGAACCACTCGTGAAAAAAATCCAAGATCTTAATCACGGTCACTTTTGCTCGTTTTCGACAATGGGACATCTACGAATACAACCAGTAACCCGTGCCGATATGGACCTTTCATCCACGGCATGATGGGCACCAGAGGAACTTTAAAATTTTTCACTTACTACTTAAGAAGTTCTGCGATGGCTCCAAAACACTCGTCCCCCTCGACGTGGGTCGAATGATGTCGTGAAGTTTGGTCGAAATTATTGTTGAATCGATGAAACGTTGAATCGATGAAACGTTGAATCGATGAAATGTTAAATCCATGAAACGTTGAATCGTTGATTAATCTGTAATTAAAAAGAACCGCAAAAGAAATTTAATTATATGTTCCATTACAAAGGAATATGTTCAATAAATGAAAATGATTAAAAAAAAAATATGACTTAAACAACGAACGTGAAATAATGATTAGAATAAAGAAATGTACTTACATGTAATTTTATCCAGACGAAGCTTTACATTCGTTGATAAAGATGAAGAAGATCAATTTTTAAATTCACACTTTCGACCATTACAATATTTATCGCAACGCAATCCTCTTCTCCCGAATAGGCCGAAAGTGTGTTAATTGTTCTAACAACACGGCGAACAAAATGGTTTTAACAAGAATATAGAAATAAATTCTTGTTTTTTCATTTCACTAACGCGACCGAAAAATTCTTATCGGCGAACAACACTGACTCTACAATTCGCGATTTTATATTGAATTTTTTTTTTAAGTGCAACCCATTCGGTCGCAAAAACTAACACAATATTTTTCGCACAAGCACTGACTCTAAGATCGCATTGCACGCGATCACAACTGAAGCCTTACATACTAAAAAAAAAAAAAAAAAAAAAAAAAAAAAAAAAAAAAAAAAAAAAAAAAAAAAAGTGTTCATTAAAACAAACTGTAGCGCATTTCTCTTATTAATATTTTATATCCCTTTAAAAATTATATCATTTAAATTTCTTGATCCCAATTAAAAAAAAAAAAAAAAAAAAATTCTAAACTTGTACTATCACACTTTTTTATTTTTTAATAATTTACAAAGAATGAGAAAAAGTATAATAATAAATAAATAATTAAGAAACATTAATAAAAGATGTAGCTGCAAACTCGTATACTATATGTAATTAAATTATATATATATATAAAAAAAAAAGGAAAAACGATATATATTAAATGTAACATTATACCTATCGTTTAAAGATAAATCTAATCGCAATAGGATTATATTCATAGAAATATACTAATTACGTCGATACCTATACATAAGAATATAAATATAGCATTATAGTAAAACTAAACGAGTTGCAGTAAAATATAAATACATAAATATGAATTTATAAGCGTTTGAACGTATCTTGAATTTGAATGAATATATCAATTAACGCGATGCGTATTTTATTATTCATTACATTATATATATATATATATTTTTAATTTTATTTATATTGTCACTAATGCATCGAACGACAGCCATCGGCCCGGCAGTATCTACGTCATGTATCATAAAAATTATGAACATCGATAGACAATGCCGATTTCCGGATCTCACCACTAGGAGGTTGCTGCGTATGGAGATCCATATTTTAATAAATTTTTCAAAGACATTAATGATTCCTAAATGTATATATATATATAGAGAGAGAAAGAGAGAGAGAGAAAAAGAGAGAGAGAAAAGAAACGAGTTCACCAAATATCTAAAGAGTTGATTACCTTAACGATATTATTACGTTTTAATGGAGATGAGAATGATACTTCAGGTCAAGGACAAGCACAAGAATATCTCTGTCATTTCCTTTACGTCTTATAAATCTCTTCTAAATCTTTTGATACGAGCATGGCATGTAAACCTGTAATTAAAATAAATTTATTAACGTTATTAAAAGAGTAATCGAATATTCTACGATCACGAATATACTGCTCTCGTTCTGCCTCATGTTCTCCTTCTAACACGCGACTCCTCTTTCATTCTCTCTCTCTCTCTCTCTCTCTCTCTCTCTCTCTCTCTCTCTCTCTCTCTCTCTCTCTCTCTCTCTCTCTCATACATATTTTACCTTCTAGCGAAATTATTTCGAACAGCTATTACGTTTCAATTGATCGTGAGAAGGTCACTTATCTTCATTCTATCACAAAAATTCTTAAAACTGAATATTTCTGGAAAAAAAATTAATAAATAAATAAATAAATAAATAAAAATTAAAAAATAATACGATCGATATGTCGAATAAAATTGATTATAACCTAAAGCTTATAAGTAATACAAACGTAAAATCAATATCTCTTAATTGTCGTTAAATAATCGAAGAAACGTGTTAGAACACGTCGAGTTCTGTTTACTATTTCCAAAGATCAAGTAAACTGTAATAGAATAATAACTTATGCTAGAGGTCAAATTTGCGATCGTCTCTTCATTTGTTTTTTTTCGTTCTCTCTCTTTCTCTCTCCCTCCCTTTCTCTCTCTCTCTCTCTCTCTCTCTCTCTCTCGCTTTCTTTCTTTCATGACGTCATACGTATAACATATTGCATATTAGTCTATAATAAAATTTGATATATTAATATTGAAATACTCTAATCGTTTAATATTGTTCCTTGATTTTACACATTGAATTTATTATTAACGAATAATTATTTAATATATTACAAAATATATAAAGAAATGATTAATTAAATTATTGAATAATTAAATCTTTATTTAATTTAAGGTTAGATCGATTCTTTCCTTGCCTATGGCCATATGTCCGATCTTAACCAAAGAAACTTTATCGAAAAAACGAAAAATATTAATATAAATTCTTTAAATATTCATTAACAACTATACACAATATGTCTAATATACGTATTTCAATCGTATATATTACAATATGAAGAAAGATCAATTAAATTATTAATAATTTACTTTCTTTTTTTTAGAGGAGACTTCTGGAGATGTTAACTCGACGAATATCACGTGATGACTGATTTACATCGTGGATTGGTCCATTTCTTTGTTCCTTCAGTTTATTCATTCCAACTATAGGAACTTTCTAAATAAAAAAAATAACGATTATAACGTACTCGTATATATATATATATTTATTTATTTATTTATTTATTTTCTTCGTATACGTTACATTAATGATCAAATGTCCTGTAAAAATTATAATTAATTATCTTATAAAATAATTGAGATATTATTTCGACAATAGATCACGCATAAATTAGATATATAATTGACCATACTTTAATTCTATGTATTAAAGGTATTAATAAATAATTATACTTATAAATAATTAATTAATTAATTTATAACAAAATATAAAATATTATCCCGATAAAATAATATGTATAAATATTGTTTCGTGAATTATAGTCCGTTTCTTTATTTTTATTATTCGTTTGTATTAATACAAGTACTTCCATATATTTAAAATTAATATTTAATATATTAGAATAATTTGTAAAAAGTTGACAATCTTTTATTAAACGTATAATATCAAAGTTAGATAAAATATATCTTAGCTTGCATATGTATATAAATATATATATATATATATACATGTGTATGTAATCTTGAGATTTAAGGGATACAGGTATATGCTCCATCTACTCCGATATTAAAGCTGAAAATTCAAGAAAATCGACAGATTTCTTTCTCGCCGTCCTTCGCGCCATGCTAGCTATAAATTCTCTTTTAGAAGTCGAAGATTTACGTTAGAATCTGAGACCAAACGCGATAGACGATAGTTCGAGACCGTTTTAGACTGCTACGGAGATTTAGAATTCCTTGGTGATTAACTTGAGTTAGTGTAGGCGAAGACGAATGCTCCAGAGAGAATTATCCTGGGATTTCTTTTCTCGAATAAGGACGACGAACGTCCAAAATTTAAAGATATATCGTTTATAATGATAACATCGTTTATATCCAATGTAACATATTATCATTTTACATAATAATAATTTGAACGATTAAAGAAATTATTGAAAAATTAATACGTATAATTTTCCTTATTAATAAACTAAGAAATATTTTTAATAAAACTATATGATATGATAGAGAAACTTATATAATAGAGAAACAGTGAAACATTAATAAATTATAATATTAAATTTATTCGAGATTTTCATAAGGACGTATAAGATTAGATGTTAACGCTACGGAGTACCAAGCTTAAATGAGAGAACGAAGTGACTCTTTGGAAAGGACAGGACAAAGCATCGATTGTTTTGTATCAAAAGTAAACGAACGAACGTACCCGTGTAATGTGGGATATGAATCATATATACAATGTACGTATATACAAAGAGAAAGGAAGAGAGGAGGGGAGAGAGAGAGAGAGAGAGAGAGAGAGAGAGAGAGAGAGAACTTTACGTATACAAAACAGAGAATGCTTGATAGTACATCTTCGATCTTTTGTCAACTCGCGTTCTCCATTCTCTCATTTCATTTTTTTCTCAACACTCGATCTCGATACTTAAGACAATATCTCATTGGAAATTTTACAAACTCTTAGACAATATTACGCATATATCTTGAATTAATTTTATATTAATTTATTACAAATTTTCGACAATCGATAATCAATCAATATAGTATTTAAAAGGGATGATACTTTGATCGACGTTTTATTAATAATGATAGGAGAAGTGAAATATACAAAGTTACGTTTATATAAATGATTATAGAATTTTGATTAGCTGTGAGAAAAGTATAATGTTGTTCGACACAGCACATACACATACACACACAAACACAAATACATACACACAGATGGAGAAAGAGAAAGGAAGAGGCAGAGAGAGAGAGAGAGAGAGAGAGAGAGAGAGAGAGAGAGAGAGAGAGAGAGAAGCTCGTGTTTACGGTAGTTGAGAGAGCTTGGAGGAGCGGCCTTAACAGCTGGATTACACGGACTGAGCCAATGATTAATCAAACACTCGGTGGTGTAACGTAGTAACAATGTACGGTTCCCCATACCGTTCAGGTGGCATTAAGTGCATGGGGGTTGCGGTTTCACGGTTAACCTGTGATTAACCATTGTATCCGGATAAACATGGCCTAGGGAATTCGACTAAGGAAGGGAACACTCGTGAGGTTCTTGGTATATTAATTAAGGACATGGAAGAAGAATCATTAATATTTCACCATCGAATCGAATCGAAATCGAAATCGAAATTGAAATCGAAATCATTTCGATGTCCGATATATATTATCGGACAATACGCTTTTTACAACGTCAATCCAAAATGCTTACGTGTCCTACGTGCTTAATCCGATAAAAGAAGACTCCAAGAAAAATCGTAGAAAATCGAAGATGAAAAAGTGAAAGAGAGAAAGAGAGAGAGAGAGAGAGAGAGAGAGAGAGAGAGAGAAAGAAAGAGATAAAACGAAGTGGCTTTTAATAAAAGTTGAATCGCCTCTTTTTCTCTCTCTCTCTCTCTCTCTTTCTTTCTTTCTCTCTTTCTCTTCTTTCCACTTCTTTCCCCCGGTGGATTTTTCTTCGGAAGTTCGTTAGACTCGACCATCCTCCAATTTCATAAAAACTCGTTAAAGAAAATCGGAGAAGGGGTGGTGTAGTGGATCGGTAGGAATGCACTAGAAATGGTTGGATGCTTGAAATAGGAGAAGGAAAGAAGAGGAAGAAAGAAAAAGGGAATGGGTGAGCGCGAAGGTAAGAAAAGTCAGAGGGTCGCTTTCAGAAGTGATGCCGAGGCAAGCGTCGAAACAAAAAAGTATTACGAACTCTCTAGGCAAACAAGATGCATCGTTATCGTCGATTACACGTTGAAATTCGACGAAGAAAGAGAAAGAGAGAGAGAGAGAGAGAGAGAGAGAGGGAAAAAAAAAAGAAAAAGAATAGAAGAAATAAAAAAGAAAAAGGATTGGAAAAAGAGAAGGAGAAATAATAAACAAGAGAAAAAAGGGAGAAACGAAAGTCGAGCGAGGAAATTTATATCGAGAAACGTGAAGAATAATTTCACTATATCTTTATCCCTTTTAGATGAGAAACTTGTTAGTCGTTCTTTTTTTTTTTTTGTTCTTTTTCTTTCTTTTTTCTTTTCTTTTCTTTTTACATGGTACTGAAGTAGAAACTAAAAAAGATAGATCGTAATCGCGCGATTAAACTATACGTGAAGAGATAAGATCTTTGTAAAATCTTCCATTTCTTTTTTATATATATATTTTTTTTAAT
>NC_062203.1:3449083-3501583 GCF_912470025.1 Vespa velutina | reverse complement strand
AACATCCCTACGAAGAGTTGAATGAACTTAAGACACTTCGCTCCTTACAATTAATTCTCCTTCTTCGAGGAGAGGGTCTACATAATGCGAAAGTCCTAACACTTTACCATCGTGCACGTGAAGGACTACGTCAGTTTGCAAAGTTTTGTGCATGTAACATCGTTATAAATAGATACGTATGTACTTACTTACATCATGGACGAAAATTTATCGGTACAACAGATATAACGTTCCAGAGAGAACAGAAATCGTGACTTTTTAAGTATTTAAAATAATTAACGTAACTATTATTAGAAACTTTTTAATCTTTTAATAATCTTTTGTGTTTGATGAATAAATTTTTCTTTCATTTTTCTTTTTCTTCGTTCCCTTTTTCTTTTCCTTTTCACTTTTTCTTATTTTTCTTCTTCGATGATTTAATTAAATCGTAAAGAATATTATTATGTTTGTACGTAGCGTTTGAATAAATCACGATTTTGTTTCTTTTCTTTTTTTTTTCTTTTTTTTTTTTTTTTTTTTTTTTTTTTTTTTTTTTAAACACTCGACTAATATATTATTTAATAACAAGAATATAAATGGAATTTCAAAAGGAAATATTTCAGCCTTTATACGAATACAACTACGAAATTTTAAATACACAGAAGATTAATCCTAAGCTTGAGATTAAATGGGAATTAGGAAAAAGTTCATCATATTGATGCTTTAGATTGGAATTTCTCGTTAAACCTTTCCACATTTTATACATTCGATAAGCGTGTTGTATACTTGTCTATGTATTTATATATAAAACATATATATATATATATATAGAACGAACGTGTTTCGACGAATATCCCTTCTATTAATCCCTCGAACTCCATCGGCAATGTGCCATAATAAAACTACTTTATATTTGCGCGACATGGAAACAAAACACGTTACGGATTTGATCGATAGAGATTTTGAATATAAACGTATTTTCGAAACGTGAAAAATCCTGTGATATCCGTTAGTCTAAATAACGTTTGATCGTTCGTTAAAACTGTTGCGATAATACGTTTCATTTTTTTTCTCTCTCTTTTTTTTTTTTCGTTCCATCTGTTTATAACTTTTGGTATTTTTATTTTTTCGTTTTCTTTTTCAGAAAAAAAAAAAAAAAAACGAAAAAAATAAACAAAAGAAGAAATAAAAAAACGAAGATTCATACCCGTCAATAATCTGGCATCTCATCTTTATTCTCAAAGGGTAACGTAGATGTATCTCTAAAACCAAAATGCATCATGACTTGGAATTATTACTTGAAAGGTAGACGCACGGACTAACATAGCTTCTATCTCACGCGCTTAGAACATCGACGTTTTAGGCTTCGGTTCAATATGTATATATGTATCTACGTATATGTGTGTATATATGTGTATATGTATATATATATATATATATATATATATATATATATATATATAGATCATTATAGCCTTTACTACTACGATGTACTTCGTTGTAGAAGGTTGTAGTGTAGAACTAATGAATCGCTCGGGACTTTAGGGATAACGAACGTTTCGCCGATCCATCTTCCATTATTCGATGTCAAACGGTATAATCTTCTCAGATTAATCGACTATGGCCATATTTATCCGGCAGGAGAGTTCAATATGCACTGTGGACGTTAATTTGCCGTAGTAAACATCGTTCGTAACCTGTGTGTCGGACTGGAATGATCCCCTTTGATGATTATTTCTATGTTAATCGGTCATTCGTATTGGAACAAAAAGGAGAGATAAAAAAAAAGGAGAGATGGAGAAAAAAAATTTATTTCTTTGAAGTAAGAAAAAGAAAAGAAAACAGAAAAGAAAGAAAGAAAGAAAGAAAGAAAGAAAGAAGAGATATATCGATCGTGACGATATAAATGATCACTGAAAAGAAGGATGCTATATAAAGATAGTCGATTTGTTTCCTCAACGATTCACTCGTCGAACGATCTATATACATACGTATATCTTTTTTCCCGTCTTTTTATCGACTCTACTTCGATCGTTTCTTTTTTCTTCGAATTTTTTTCTTTTCCTTTTTCTTGTTTATCTGTCCCCTCCCCCCTCCCTCCCTCCCTCCCTCCCTCCTTTTCTTTTAAGATCGAAATTTTATTAGATTGGTGATTCGTCTAGACGTGGCTAAGTTGCTGAAACGATCATTGGAAAATCGTCCGAAGGAGAAAATTCGAAAGACGACGACGACTGCATAGCTGCTGATGACAAAAGAGAGAGATAGATAGATAGATAGATAGATAGAGAGAGAGAGAGAGAGAGAGAGAGAGAGAGAGAGATAGTGATAGAGTTAAAGAAAAAAAAAGGAAAGAGAACTATATGGGTGTGGTGGCAAGATTATAGCAGGTATTTTTCATCCCCCTATTTTCCTCAACTTCTCCCTTCGTTCAAGTAATACACTCTAGTGTCAGGCACTCTCGGTGCATAAAGCCGCATATCAACCGCCGCAATAAGAAAGCAGTGCAACGGGATTTAATATGACGTGTACCCTGTTATTGCCGGTGCTGTCTTGCCTTTCGTTCCTTCTCTTTTCCTTCTCTTCTCCAACCCTTCTCCAAGTTCCTCCTCCAAGGTCTTTTACTTCTATCGTGAAAGAAGAAGTATCATATCTATAGGGTGTCCCTTTTTCTCTTTCCCTTTGAAACATTTTTACTTTTGTTATTATATGCTCGTTCCTTTTTTCTCCTTTTTGTTTTTATTTTCGTTTCTTTTTTATTTTCTTTTTTTGTTTTTTTGTTCTTTCTTTCGTTTCTTTTTTTTTCTTTTTTTTTTTTTTTTTTTTTTTTTCTTCTTAACTCGAACGACCAAAAGATTCGTTGGTCAGAACGATGAATTTCCTTTGAAATTTCTCCCGATGAAATTCTTTAGCTTCCCACTGTCATATAACATGAATAATATATTTTGAGAGGATAGTATGCACGTAAAAGTGAACACCCGTTATAAAGAAAATATATCGTATACACGTAAGACTTAGGAAAGATTTCTTGAATTTTACAACGCTTCTCGTACATCTATCCCGTTCGCGTTTTCGTGAATGCAATGGAATATCACATTCCAGGAACGAGATTCAATATTCTACGTTGATTTTAGCTACATGACGGGGTTTCGAGAGGTTTCGTTTTAATAAGAACGTATTTTCGTGAGATTAATTTCTCTTAGCAAATAACAAGATCGATTTTTGTTGATAAAACATTGTCGAAAATCCTTAGAAAAAAAATAAAAAAAAAAAAAAAATAAATAAATAAAAGGGGACAGAAAAAATAAAAAGGAAGAAAAAGAAGAAGAAGAAGAAGAAGAAGAAGAAGAAGAAGAAGAAGTAACTTTTTCTAACTTAATATAAATAATATTTTCTTTGATAATATAAAAAAGAGAAATTGTCTGTGATATAACGCGCGTCATTATTATTTTACGAAAAGAGAAGAAGAGCAACGAAATGGAAAGAGAATATTTCGTTGTAATCCAAAGAATAAAATGTATGTACGTATATATATATATCTATCTATGTATGTATGTATGTATGTATGTATGTATGTATGTATATATTTATGTACCTATGTGCCTATGTATGTCGCGTAACAGAACCGAATTCGTGCAACGTCCGTTCGTTCGAGCGATAGTCGTGATTATTCGAGCGTTGAATAGAGTAGAGTAAAGACCGTAACAAATTCTATGACATTTCGTACAACAGAATCTCGCGGCATTGTAGTTGGTCGTTCGTCCGTTTTACATATTTTCATTAACAGTAGCTATGCGGAATATTTGGATGTTAACAACCAAACGTGAAAATACATTTTGTAAACGAACGCGTAACACGATCTTCAATATATTCCATTAGTCATAAAGATTTCGACAATAGACGTTTATTTTCTATTTTTTTTTCTTTTTTTTTTTTTTTTTGTTCTCCTTCCTTCCTTTTCATTCATTTATTCAAATCACAATCGAGAATTCACGATGGAAAACTTCAAATAATTTGCTTTTCTTTTTTTTTCTTTCATTTTAATTAATAAATCTACACACTAATACGACATTGAATATCATTAATTCGAGACACAAGCGCATTAAGCTACGCTTTGATCGCTTAATTGACCGGCTATGACTGATTATAATTGGCTGTCGTAAACAGCTCAACCACTGGTACCTCCAATTGGCCTAAGCATGCCTCGTGTGACATGATCGACGCTTCCAATGAATTTTGGAAATTTTATGTCAATTTTCTTTCGAAAGATCGTACAATAGGATGTTCCAATGAAAATTAAACAATTTGTAATACAACGTTTCCTTTGATCTTTTTTCTTTCTTTCTTTCTTTCTTTCTTTCTTTCTTTCTTTCTTTTTTTTCTCTCTTTTCTTTTCTCTTTTTTCATTTTTCGTTTTTTTTTTTTTTTTTCTTTCCAGTTAAGCGAATCCGTTGTTCCCGTACGAACGAGAACAAACATTTTGACGATTAGCGTTGAATGAATTTCTGATTCTGTGCGGAGGAAAAAAAAAAAAGAAATTCTTTCCGCGTTGAAACATTTACGTTCGTGCGAGCAGGTTAGAATGAACATTGCTCGTAATTCGTTTATAATAGAAACACGATCTAACTTTCTCATTTCGAAGAGTAACAGAAAAAGGGAAGGTGTGAAGGGGGAGGATCATGGGGGATGTTCCTAGAGAAGAAGAAGAAGAAGAAGAAGAAGAAGAAGAAGGAGAAGAAGAAGAAGATGATGATGAAAAAGAAGAAGAAGAAGAAGGAAAACAGGACTATGAAGGATCTTCGCACTTGGAAATAACGTTTCGGCTAAACTTAAATGCAATCCAAGTTGGAAGAAATATACAAGGAAAGAGAATATGAACTTTGAACGCGTCTCAGACAGGAACTTTTCGCACCTTTTTTCTTCTCCTTTTTTTCTTTTTCTTTTTTTATTTATTGTTTTTGTCTTCTCTCTTCTCGCTTCCTTCCTTCCTTCCTTCCTTCCTTCCTTCCTTACTTCTTTCTTTCTTTCTTTCTTTCTAGAAACGATTTATGCACAGCGAATGAACGATTTACAACGTCGTCTCTTTTAAATAAATCGATATAAACTGTCCCACGAGCATACTCGGGAACTCCTTTAAGATATACACATATATATATATATATATATATATATATATATATATTCAAAATATATATATATATATATATATATATATATATACTGCTATAACTACTATATGATTTATTATACTCCGTTTTTCGTTTATTGAAACAATATTACGGAAACGTTCGAAGCAACGACGTGTTGCTATTTATGAAGGTTTTAGTACGATCGATTTAGATAAAACAAGATGGATCATAGATAAAAGATAAAATGCGATGGCATGAATCTTAACCATTTATCGATCGAACGATTCTATTCTTTTAAAATTCAAATTCTATCAAACGCTTGCCAAGTATTCGTTTTCTATTTGTTCAATAAAAATATAATCACGGTATTTATTGATAATGATGAAAAATTTTATCGTAATGAATAATAATGAGGTATAATAAATATTTTAATGCGATTAATTAATTTATTGAAATTGTCATTTTCTGTCGAATAGTTTCGACAGAAAATCTTACTTGAAGTTAAAAAGGATTTTCTCGGTTGAAACGTAAGAAGAGAAATTTCGGTTTCATGAAGTTTTCAGGGAAAGTAAGGCCGTACCAAAAGCTAGCAAGCGGATAATAAGAAACATAAGGGGAAAAGACACTTGAATTCAATTATTCTTTTATGCTTAGGGATGTAAGACGTAATAAAAGCGAATACGTTTCTCAAGCTTTAACCATCCACGATAGTCCGAAATTTATACTGAGAGATTTCCACCGCAAATTTTCTCCGGAGCTTTCCACCGAGAAAAAGAGAGAGAGAGAGAGAGAGAGAGAGAGAGTGAGAGAGAGAGGGAGGGAAGGGGTAGAGGAGAAGAAAAAAAAAAGAAAATGTAATTCTCCATTAGACACGTAACTAACTTTAGAATTCGAACGATTTGAGGAAAAAATTTTTAATTTTCAAAACGACGTTGTAAGATAAACTCGATGGCATATCGAAAGATTTCGGGAAAATATATGTAAAGATTTCTCACGTAACATTGAGAAACAAGAGAGAAACAAAATTACGAAATATTAGTTGCAATGTCACTGAAAATATATTTATATATATATACATATATATACATACATATATATATATATATATATATATCACAAAATGGCCAACTATTTCCATATTTATGGAATATTTATGGTCAACACAGGCGTTACCACAACGATACGATACTACAACGTGTAGAAGTATGGGAGGATAAAAATCATAAAGCAAATTTTTGCATCCAACGTTAAAAGTCGTTTGCCACGCTTCGCGGATGTTTCCAACGACGTCATGGAGCAACATCGGTCCGATGCTTTTGAGAAGAGACAACAGGATGGACGTTGTCCTTTGTAAAATACGATCGTGAATATCTTTTTTTTTTTTTTTTTTTTTTTTTTTTTTTTCCTAGGTGCATGGTCAACTGTGATTTCAGTATGGTATGATACGGTATGGTATGATATGGTACAATGTACCATAGTACAATACTCTAAAGAACAACGACGTATAATAGTTTTTCTTTTTCACAATACTTTTCTATTTCTTTTTACTTCCTCTTTCTCTCTTTTTCTCTCTTTACTCGTATATATCATCTTTCTACCTATCTCTTTCTCTCTTTCTCTCTCTCTCTCTTTCCTTTTCCAGGTAACGTTCTTTAACGACGCGACGGTATCGAAGGTATATTTTCAGCAGGGATTCGAAAGGGCGATTGTTTGCCAGCCAGATAGCTAGCTTTCTCTCTCTCTCTCTCTCTCTCTCCCTCTCTCTCTCTCTTTCTCTCTCTTTCTCTATTTCGCTTTCTCTCGGTCTCTCGCTCGCTCGCTTACTTCGCAGAAGCAGACGCGATAATTTAGAGGCACGAGAAGGGAAGGTGTGTCTAGATAGATGCGCCGTAGAAATCGACAGGTGTGATGAATGTTCAACAGGCAGTAGCGTATACTGCTCGGAGAGATTATTGCGTATTCCTGTCAAACGGGCGAGAGACGGCGACGCTGTCGTTGCCAGAGCTAGCGACGTTGGTTCCTAGGATCGTTGCAAGGAACGAAGAGAGAAAAGAGAGAGAGAGAGAGAGAGAGAGAGAGAGAGAGAGAAAAGACTCTCTTTCTCTCTCTATCTGTCTCTCTCTTTCCTTCTCTATCCCCACTGTAGGATCGGAGAATAGATGGAAGGTGGCGAGCATCTGCATTTTCAGACATCGCGAAAAGAGAGAGAGAGAGAGAGAGAGAGAGAGAGAGAGAGAGAGAGAGAGAGAGAGAGAGAGGGATTCTCCATCCTCCTCTCTTTCATCCATCCATCCATTCTCTCTTCTTTTTCCTCTTTCCCGCTTCCTCTTATACGCTCGTGCCCAGCTCTATCGAAATCCTTTTAGCTTTCCTATTCGAGCGATTCGAGGTTTTAAGCGGCGCGTTCCATCATCCGACACTTCACGCCACGGGCTAGAACGTTCTTCGTCCCCTCCCCCCTCCACCTCCCCCTGTCCCCCTTTATCCTACTCTTCCTACATCTCTTCGATACGTCCTTGTCGATCCTAGACGAAGATCGCTTTGAAAGTGCGACGAGTAAAATTCGAATCATTTCTGAAAGCTACGGAAGTCGCTCCTGCATTCTTATGGTACGTTCGATCGATTTCCTTTTTCTTTTCCTTTTTTTTCCTTCCTTTTCCTTCATCCTTTTCTTGCTTTCCTTTGCCTTTTCTTTTCTTTTTCCTTTTTTCTGTTCTTTTTTTTTCTGCTTATTTTTTTTCTTCCCTTCTTTTTCGACGAATCATATCGTCAATCTCCGAGGTCTAAAAGAGTCGTTCGATTTTGATTTTTTTTTTGTTTTATTTTTTCTTAGAAACAGAGAGAGAGAGAGAGAGAGAGAGAGAGAGAGATCAGTCATACGTATCTTGAAATACTTTACTTACTTGTTCGATAGCTCTTTGATAATCGACACAACGATCGTATAGTTGGTTGCTTAGAACGGAGGAAGGAAATCATCAGTACCTGACTCGTGGAACTGCGGAACTCTTGGACAATGAATTATTACCTTCTACCTCAAGCGATAGTATCCATATAGTTAGTTGGTTAGTTAGTAATAGTAGTAGTAGTAGTAGTAATAGTAATAGTAGTGGTGATGGTGATGATGGTGGTAGAGCTCAACGGTAGCTCGTTGCCATTATGTCGGTGCATTGAAACATCTCCGTCGCGAGCTACAGTTGGATACGAAATAAGCAAGATCGTTGCGAAACGGCCATTGCTTTGTTACGGAGCGTTGCGTGTCCTGGCCTTCCGCGTACGTCCACTCACTGTAACGTTAGCTCATTGTGACCTATAATGCTTGCCTCCTGAAAGGCTCTATCTAATGTCCAGTTCGAGTACTTCCACTCACGTTACTCTATTTCTCTATATCGTTATTTCGACTAGATTTCAATGATCTCAAAAGATAGGATAACGTTTAGATATTCTCAAATTAATTAAAATGATTAATGTTTGTCACCTTTGTTATGTATTTTTTTATTACAATGTCCTTAATGAACTTTCATAACGAATCTCTCTTTTTATACCTCATTCGTATCAAACGTTTTATTATTATTATTATCGTTAAATGGAGTATACTTTAATATCGGAAAATGTGAAATCGTATAAATGAAAATTGATTGTCGGTCATCGGTAAAAGATCAGAAAACTCAACTCAAATAAAATCTGCAAGATAAAGGTTTTACTTTCTTAAAATGTAATAACGTTTGAAGCAAATTAAAATGTATAAAACCCATGAAACCTGATTTTTCCATTAAAAGGTAAAAAGAACGAGAGGAAATGATATTACTTACCATTGATAAATTAATAATGAACAGAAATAATAGGAAATAAATCGTTAACTCGTGTCTTTGAGTTCTTTCTTATATTTCCTTTTTTTTATTATTTTCTTTTTTTTTTCTTTTATTTTTTTTTTTCTAAAAATAAAAAGATCAAAAAAAGAAAGAACTTTCATTTTAATGGAAATGGAATAATGGCCGATGTCGTGAGTAATCGTGGATCTTTAATTTCGTTTGTACGTTGATCGAATAGTTTACGAACAATGTAGACGTTTACTCGACGTTTACGAGGCTCGATTTTACCATAAACACGTTTCAATTTCGCATAACAGGTGCTATGAGGAGGAGGAGGAGGAGGAGGAGGAGGAGGACGAGTATGAGGTGATTAGTTATAACTATAGTCTCTGTTGTCTCCTTTCTCCACATACTCGAAATTCGATGGAACCGCATAGAGCGTTCACTGTATCTACTTTGAAAGAAGTTTCATTAAAATAAACTGAAGTATGAACGAAGATCCTCTCGAGTTTTTGGAACTCGTTAAAAGTGCGATCTCGTTACGTTGTAAGGTTATAGTATATGTAATTTAACGTTTGCGCTGTGATAGTGATAATTAATTGAACGTTTCACAAAGAGAGAGAGAGAGAGAGAGAGAGAAAGAGAGAGAGAGGGAGAGAGGAAGAGTGGGAGAGAGAGAGAGAGAGGAAAGATGCGCGCGTCGGCGAAAGTGTCGCTCAATAGATATTCCGTTCGGATGACCGGTGTCGAAATCTGAACGGCACAATTTCAGGCGAATGGCGGTCCGATTAAATTGATCAACGTATTACGTGCGGCAGCTTCGTCAGGCTGCGGAACGGAATACAGAACGCAAAGTGAGTGAGAGAGAGAGAGAGAGATAGATAGATAGATAGATAGAGAGAGAGAGAGAGATTCGATTATCGTTTCGGTGCTGTGCAGCTAATAGTTAACGCTCTCTCGAAGCTTGGCTTCGGGTGTTAAAACGAGGAATGGCACTGGCATGATCGTGAAAGTATATATCGATGGAAAAGAGAGAAAAAATAGAAACGAAAAAAAAAAAAAAGAAGAAAAATAATAAACGAAACGAAACAAAAAAAAAGCCTGGAGGATGGGATGAGGGCGAGGTGGGGAGGGCGGTAGCGGGGGGGGGGGAAGGAAGGAAGGAAGGAAGGAAAAAAAGAGTGGGCATAAAACTCGTTTTTATCCCTACGATGTCCTTTTCTTCCTATTTCTTTTTCTTTTTCTTTCCCTTATTCTACCTCCTCACCCCCCCCCCTCTCTCTCCCACCTCCTGTCCATCCGTGAAAAATAATTATAATAATTTTATACAGTTTTTTCTTTCTTTCTCTCTCTCTCTCTCTCTCTCTCTCTCTCTCTCTGCTTTGGGAATTTTTGGATGGTTATCGTTAAAGGGTTTGTATTTGAAATTTGAATGATGCGAGTTTCGAATACTTAATAATAAGATTATATATATATATACATATATATACATATATATACCTACCTACCTACCTACCTACTGCCACTAGCTACTTGGAAAAAGGATTTAAGATTTAGATTTAGCATATCCCTCTGTATTCCAATCCACGAAAAGCCATAAATTTTTCAAGCGTTCCGGCGCGACCGAGTCCATTTAAATATCAGTAAGAGGAAACCAATCTACTCCATTGGAGCGGCGGAAATTACTTTCGTCGGTGCCAGCTCGCGTTAACTCTCTAATGCGAGAGCCGCTAGAAAAATAAATGCTTCCGACTGGGTAGCTCGTAAAAATCGTCGAGTACCTTCTAGCATGGAATTAAATTTAAGTACGAATACATAGTTTTCTCAGTAGTAGTCCGAGTTGTTCCTCCTTTTTTTCTTCTATCTTTTCTTTTTGTATTTTTTTTCTTTTTGTTTTTGTTTTTGTTTTTCTTTTTTCCCTTTTCGATTTTACTCCCTAATTTTTCTACGAACCCGAGAACCAACGTGTTTAACTATTTTTATTTTTTTTTTTCCCCTCCTCCTCCCCCTCCACTCCTAGTTTTTTCCTTTCTTCTCGGGTTCTCTCTACTTCTTCTTTTTTTTTTTTCTTTTTCTTTTTCTTTTCCTTTTTCTTTTTTTATCTCGTCCTTCCTCTTGATTTTTCAACAGGACGACGACAAGGATGATTTTAATATACGTACGATAGGTATTAAGGTGTGAAAGTTTGTTTCTCTTTTAAACGTATAATTTAATTGAGTAATAGACGAGAAGCAAGCTGTCAGTTAGTATCGTGGGTCCAAGGCATTCATATCGTAATTCATAAGGGGATGAGGATGAAAGGAGCAAAGTTATTCGACCACGATCAGCTAGGAAATCAGATATGCCAGAGTTTCGCGCAGGAAGTGCCCCGGCCGGATGTTTACTTGAAACTCCAACCGCATCGAGCGTCGGGCTAAGTGAAGTAAGGTGGGCCGGAAGCTTCTTAAGTAAAACCATCCCCACGGTCTCCACCCTCTTCTTACTCTCTTCCTCTCTCTCTTTCTCTTTCTCTTTCTCTTTCTCTCTCTTTTATTCTCTCTCATACTCTTCCCCCTTTCTCTCTCACTGTCTCTGTCTCTGTCTCTGTCTCTATCTCTCTTTCTCTCTCTCTCTCTCTCTCTCTCTCTCTCTCTCTCTCTCTCTCTCTCTCTCTCTCTCTCCCTCTTGTCTACCTTCGCCCGAATCAAATCGGCCCACTCTTTCTCGCATAAATCTAACCGATGGCGTTTCGGAGTTTTGTCTTGGCCCTTGAAACGACTCTAAAACGATACCGCGAATAGTCGATCGTGATTTCGTCTCGATCATAAAATTGAAAGTCGAATCTTCTTTCAACATATCGAATGGCTAAGGCAAAGGAAAAGAATGTTCGTAAATTTTTTATTGTCTATTACTTTCGAATAAACGAATTTTATCTTTCCCTATCTCTCTTTTCTTTCTTTATCTTTTTTTTTTTCTTTTTTTTTCTTTTTTTTCTTTTTTTTTTTTTTTTTCTTGTTATTTCCACTTCGATCAAAATAACGTTTTCATAATTAGACATTTTTAGACATTATACTTGAGTTAGATTGAAAGAAGTCGTATTATTTCGTTCGTTCGTTCTTTCGAGAATACTCGATTTTCCAAGTTACTTGTTATTTGCCGAAGAAAAAAAAGATTGGTACGCGTTCCCAAATTCATTGGTCGTGTTCCAAGTTACGTTTTTACCGTTTGTATGAAATCCGAGACTGCCGATTACCTTCGCATTGGACCACATCCAACATCCCATTTTCACCGGTTTAAGGTCTCCCACGCTCATCGGCCGCTGTTTTTCCGGCCGCTTCATGAATTCACCGTCTCCTCGAGCTACGAAAGAGGGTCATAACCGCATTTGCATATATCGCGTTTTGCCATTGTACGTTGAGAGAATTGTAGGTTGAAAACGAACCTGTATATTTCATTCCATTGTTACGCATTCGAAAACTTTTCGAAGAACTTTCCGTTCTATATTGGTGTTTACCATTTTGAAAACGATGATCATTTCATCGATCATCGATTCATTCGATATTTATATATACATACACATACATGCATATATATATATATATATATATATATGCATTTTGATTATCATTATTGTTTTTTATTGAAATGAAAATTCACTTTAGTCCCACGATAGTGAACGTATTTTCCATTTTATGGAAAATATCAGTATGACCCAGAGTGTCATATTAAATTTTTGTCGTATTATTATATATTCTCTAGTCCAATGCATTTTTAAAGATCATTCGGGCGTTAAATTTTTCATTAAATTCCGAGTGTTTTCTCGTAGAAGAAAGCGACGTGGTCGGTCACGTATGAAATCGAAATATAGCTACCTATGTACCTATGTACCTACCTACCTACCTACCTACCTACCTACCTACCTACCTACCTACCTACCTACCTACCTATCTACGTTCCGCGTCTACCGATAGGTGACCGATCTGTTTTCCAACTGGGTTTCAAAGCGACCAGACGAAAACACCGACGCTATGGTGATTGTAAAAGCGACGTTGAGTCACGAGCTTTCCGTCTACTCTATGCATATTCATATCCATCGGCAACGTAGTCCTCCATCGTAATCCAGGATTTTATAGATGAACGAGAACGAGATAAATTGCTTCACTTCGATATACTACGAATAGGATTCGATCATTTTTCCATTAAAAACAATTGATTTATATTAAGAAATTATATATATATATATATATATATATATATATATATATACGTACGTTATATTTTTGATTTCTAATTGATAAACTCTATAAACATTTTAACCTTTTATCACAACAATCTATCTATCTATCTATCCATCTATCTATCTATCTATCTATCTATCTATTTTAGATCGTCGATGACACTAGTTGTCATCGGCTCGCAATTAGACGTCTAAACTATGCTATTAGGATCGTATTGGATAAGGCTAGTTGTTATCGGTTAACACGAATTACGTCCAGTAGTCATGTAATCAAGATGGACGATTAGGGAATATCGATCGGTCTCGAGAAACACGTACATGGCATTAGACACTGACATCTTATATTTCGTCTTTTTTTTTTTTTTTCTTTTCCTCCCCTTCCTTTCTTTCATATCTTTTTCAATGAGAAACGATCTTTCTTTTTTCTTTCTTTCTTTCTTTTTTTTCTTTTTTTTTTCTTTTTTTTCTTTTTTTTTTTTTTTTTTTTCATAGAGAAGAAAAAAAAGAAAAGAAGAAAGGAAAAAGAATTATCCTGTTTATAGTTCGACAAAAGTAAAGTTTTTCCTTTCTTTTACTAGCGTTCGTTTTTATTAAATTTTTCTTTTCTTTTTCTTTTTTTTGCTTTTCTTTCCCTTTTTTTTTTTTTTTTTGAGACTTTATTCAATATTATATTTACAATATCGTGAAGAGTTGAAGTTTGAAAACGTTCGTTATGTATTTCCCTTTTGTTCCACACTTTTCTATTTGGAACGGCACTACGACGTCTCCCTATTTTCGTTACTATTTCACTCGACGGCCGACTACATTCGTATCCTTACTACTTTCGAGCGTCTACGTGCATTACGGCCGACCATAACTCTAACGTTTCTACTTGGCACAATATTCGCTATTTTCGCTAGCGAGTTGTGAGAATGTGATGTAACTTTGATTTGACTTTTATCGTAGCTTAAGAAATATGTGCGGAAGGATGCTCAACCGAGATTTTCTTTGAGAAAAGAAAAATAACAGTTATTATACTAATCCTATACATATATATATATATATATATATATATATATATATATATATATTATATATATATATATATATAAAATAAAAGACGTGAGAACATTTGAGCAAGCTCGATTTTGACGAGAGCTTCTTGTGAAAAGCTTTTTGAGAGAAGAAAAAGAGAGAGAGAGAGAGACGAAAAAAGTGTTACTACGTTTCCTTTTCTTTTTTCTTTTTTTTTCTTTTTCTTTTTGCTTTTGTTTTTCTTTCTTATTCCTTTTTTTTCTCCTCTTGTTTTCCATTCTTCCTTTTTCGTTTCTCAGAAAAGAAAATAGCAATCACGAAAGAGAGCACGTTTCCATTTTATCTTCCGCCATATCGTTTCGATCTCCAGGAAAAAGGGGGATGATAGATGCTGAGTAAGAGTCAAAGGGGGGTTGGGGGAGATCGAAGGGGTAGCCTTACAAATGACTCTCCATGCCCCCGAAGTTAATTGAACGTTGGGTAAACAGTTCGACTAACGTGCTCGATGGCGTGACAAACGCGTAAAACGTCGAACAAAGAGAAATATCATTTTTCATAAAGGAAATCGATGGAGCCCTTTTTCAACGAATAAATTAATTGGAATAGGCTCGTTCAAGTGGAATGACATTCGTTAGAATGACGTTAAGGGTGGTAAGTAAAGAGATATAAGGAAGAAGAAAATGAAGGGAAAGAACATTTGTGAAGGGATTATTGAATATATCGGATGATTTAGAGAGATATAGAAATTTAGAATAGTTGGAAGCATGACAGATTGCGGTAGCACGTAGTACACCGATGGATCCAAAGAAAACGTTTTGCTCAAACTCAACTTGGCAGTGAAGCTTCCGATGACCATCCCATAACCAAACTCAGAGCCAAGACGGAAGTCAAATTTCATGTTACTATTCGCGAGAATAATCTCCGTTTGGGTTCAATACGATTCAGAAACTTACTTTGAAACCGCAAGGATCGAACGTGCACAGTGATCGATGCGTGCTTAATCGTTCTACAACGACGACGACGACGACGACGACGACGACGCGACGACGACAGCGATATCATTGTCGAGTTCTTCGAATCTTTATGATTTTCTATCGGTATGACCATTTTTTTCTATCTTTCCTTTTTATATATTCATTTTGAAAAAAAAAAAAAAAAAAGAAAAGAATATTAATAATACTTATTTGTATTTCGGATTAAATAAACGAAATAATCGAAATAGCATAGATATATAATGTACATCTCGACAAAAAAAAAAAAAAAAAAAAAAAAAAAAAAGAAAGATGAATAAACTTACGTACGTGTTAAAGGAGTTATAGTTTTACTGAAAGAAAAATAAATGGAGTAGAGAGGGAAGAGAAAAGAGTTAACAGGAACTTTGTAATACGCGTTCGTGAAACAAGTTTGTTTTCTGTAACATACGCGTATTCTTCTTTTATGGACTGAAACCTTCAGCCCAAAGCCAACGAAGAATGAATTTTCTGGCACGTTTAATACTCAAAGAACACTCACAGTTCCGCCAAAATGTTTTAATTACTCTCAGTACAAAAGCGTTAGGTCGTACTAGCATGTATAGAAAACTGATGGCAGTGAGTGCGGCAATGCACGGTTAAGAAAAATGTGAAAAAAGGACAAAAGCCTTGGCTAGTGGTACATATAGATACATATACGTGCATGCATACGTACCGTACATACGTATGTGCATAAGTACGAAAGAAAATATATGAAATTGGAAAGGAAACGCTTGTCGTGACAAGAATCGTACTTTTGTTCGTTCGTGATAATAATAATAATAATAATAATAATAATAATAATAATAATAATAATAATAATAATAAAAGAAGAAGAGAAGAAGAAAAAGGAAAAAAATCTTCCGCTTCTTTTCTCCTTTCTTTTTCATATTTTCTTTTTTTTCTTTTTTTTTTATTTATTTATTTTTTTTTTTTTTATTTTATTTTATTTTATTTTACACCTCGACAGTACGACAGTAGTGGCAGCAACAACAGCATCCTAATCCATTCGTAAAGAAATATCGAAATCGACCGTGTCTTCCTTCCATTTCCTTTCTCTTTTTCTTTTGTTCTTCTATTTTTCGCTTTTTCTTTTTGTTCTTTCTTTTTTTCTTTTTCTTTTTTTTTATTGTCTCGCACGCTCTTATCCTTTTATTTTTTCTTGTTCTTATTTTTACTGTCCTCCTTTTATCGTTTATATTCACGATCGTAGGAATGGTATGTCGCGTCGTACGGACTACGTATAGAGAAACTCGTCGGTGGGTAACGTTTAATAAATTTCCACCTCTCGGTCGTGCTCTTGCTCTTTGCTTCACAATGAAAACTGGTGGCTTTTTAATGAAAGAGAATTTTTCTCTTTGTCCCTGGGCGAAGTGTGCTCAAGCAGAGGCGCCGCAACGAAACTAGAAAAGCTTTTTACCTTACTGCATTGTAACGCACGCATTGAATTCCATATAAAAAGGCACGACTCGTCTTTTTGACTTCTCGTCAAGTTGAAAGTCAACATAGAAGAAGAATTTATCTCGCGCGTAATAATAATAATAATAATAATAATTATTATTATTATTATATAATAATTAATAATATTAATAACATTAATTTAATTAATTAATAATAATAACAATAATAATAATAATAATAATAATGATGATGATGATGATAATAATGATGATGATTAAAAAATAATTTATAATAATTATCATTAACATGTCATAATAAAGTTTCCTATAAAATATTTCAATGAAGAAATTTCTCTTCTTTAAATTTTCACAATTAATACATCGATAAAACAGATCGAAGTCAAAGATCTGACAATCAATGACTGTGACATTTTACGATAGGTTCTATTTCCGATAATCGATTAGAAATTATTAGAAAAAAGAATTTTGGCATAAGCGAACATTGTAGAAATGTTAAATATGCTTTTTAACCATTAAAGATAATCAAAATGATCTTACGATTTTCTTAACGAGCTTGCATTTAATTCCTTCCTAGTATGATCCACGATACTTTCTTCTTCTTCTTTGTCTTTTTTCTTTTCTTTTTTTCGTCTCTTTTCTTCTTCTTCTTCTTCTTCTTTTTCTTCCTCTTCTTCTTCTTAAGATAACAACGAAAGAGGCCTCTTGATTAATACTCTAGCTTGTTCCAGACGAAAGCATCTCTCTCTCTCTCTCTCTCTCTCTCTCGGTCGTTTCTTTTGTATCCCTCCTCGACTTTAGTTTCTCGCCTCTTCTTCTTCTTCTTCTTCCTCCTCCTCCTCCTCCTCCTCCTCCTCCTCCTCCTCCTCCTCCTCCACCACCACTTCCTCCTCCTCCTCCTATTCTTCTTCTTATTCCTCCCTTTCTTGTTCTTCTTCTCCTTTACTAGCAACGTGCTACAACGAACGCACGAACGCATCTATTCATCATCCACGGTGGCGCACGTTATCAATTTCTACAACGAGACTTGCACGAAGGTTATCGTTGTATTTCGAGAGCTTCTTAATTGCTTAAGACAACCTCGTTCGTACACGTCTACGTTCGCCGGTTATCGATTTCTTCCATACCGATCTCTTGCTTTTCTAGAAAATAAATGTTTCTTCTATCTAAATATTCTTTCAAAAGAAAACGAAAAAGTGATGAAGAACTAAAGAAGAAATAGAAAAACAACAAAAAAAAAAAAATAATGAACACAACCCGTCTTGTCAAGCCCTCCCCCGTTCCCCTTCTTCGCTCCTCTCTCCCGCTCCCCACCCTCGCTCCCTTCACGTCAAGGCAATCGATAAGAAACAATAACGAGAGATAATTTATTAACGTTAATTTATTTATGAAAAATAGAATTTAAAGGAGAGAGTGAGAGAGTGAGAGGAAAAGAAAGATAGATGGATAGAAATAGAGAGGGGGAGAGAGAGAGAGAGAAACAGAGAGAGAGAGAGAGAGAGAGAGAGAGAAAGAGTTTGTTGATTCTCGACGATTAAAATTCGAGAGATCGAAATTTCGATTCTAAATCGGTTCGAGTTCGTATACGGTTACGTCCACTTGACCAACGTCGGCGTGCTCCGCGTCGAGTGCCATCGATAACCATGATAAATGTGCCTACGTACATACGTGTACACACATACGTACGTATCTATATAATGTATATCTATATATCTATATACATACATATATATATATATATTCATATATACGTATATATATGTATGTATGTATATATGTGTGTATATATACAAGAGAGACGGCACATCCGCATCGACTTCGATCGAACATCGGCCACGATCGTATCTCTTGTCGCTTTCGATGTCAATTTTTCGTGAGACCAATGAGAAAAAGAGAAAGTATATAATACGAGAGATAGATACATAGATAGAGAAAGATAGAGATAGAAAGAGGAAGAGAGAGAGAGAGAGAGAGAGAGAATATCGATCTCTCAAGTCCTCTCTCTTGATTTTTTCCATGCCAGTCACGCTTCCGTAAAAATCCCGAGCTGTCGGTCGAGTAATAAACCGTTTTGACCGGCAACGTGTCACGATTTTCCGACTGGATCATCCCTCAAATATTTTCTCAAGCCTTAAATCGTGACTTTAATACAATTTTGTTAATCGGAATAAATCGACAGTCAAATTTACTTTTTCTCTTTTATTTTTTGTTTGTTTCTTTTCTCTCTTTTTTTTTTTTTTTCTTTTTTATTTATTTGCTTATTTATTTTTATTCCTTTTTTCCAATTCTCCATTTATTAATATTATTATTACGTATTAATTATAATAAAGTCGGATATTACATTACTTTTGAAATAATTTATAATTAGTAACTATATATATATATATATATATATATATATGTACAATATATTATTGAAATAAAAATTAATTGATAATTAAGTTTTCCTACAATTAATTAGAATAAATGGATAATTATATTTTCTCTCGAGTTTTCTCTCATTATGTAGAAATGAATAATAATCGATTGATAGACTTTGAATTAAGAATCTCTTTAATTTACTAATTAAGTTCTTTTATCGAAAAGAAAGAAAAAAAAAAAAAAAAAAAAAAAAAAAAAAAAAAAAGAAAAATAATGACAGAAGTATTTGTTTCCTTTATAAAGAATTGAAAAATAAAAAATTAAATTATAAAGTAACGGTAATTTTCTTTTTTTCTTATATTGAAGAATCAAACTAACTTCATCGATCGAATTGGTTGATATTATTGAACAAAAAAAAAAAATAAATAAATAAAATAAAAACAAAAAAAAAGAGATAAAGGATTAAATATAAATAACGATAGATAGAGAGGAAGGGTGTACAATAATACATTCCTTTATCGCAATATCGGTGACATTTACGCACTCGTTCACGCACAGGTACAAATACAAGTCCGACTAATCCAACGCAAATTTGGCACATAAATATTGCAGAGAAGTGACAAATGGATTTGGTCCGTGCGCGCGTCACCGGTCAGACGTAGGCTGGCGGTATTCTCGGTAATTTAACGGAATACACACAATTAGGTGAGGTAATTAATATTACTAACGGTAGCGGCTAGGGCGTAATTACAATTAGATAACATCCGTGTGATTAACACTATTGTTCGAATCTCTTCGTGCTTATTCGACTTAAACGAACGTTTGCATTTTACTCGAACGAACAATAATTTATAAATTCAAAAGATAGATATCTAAATGTAATTATCGTTTCTTTGCGGTATAACAAATATTTTCAAGATATTGTATCCCTTCGTTTAATATCATATTAAAAATTTGTTTTCGATCGAACGATCATTCGTCCACATTTTTTTTTCACTTTTCTTTTTTCTTTCTTTCTTTCTTTCTTTTTTTTTTTTTTTTATTTATTTATACGTTTCAAAGGATAAAAAAAAAAAAAAAAAGGAAAACGTTTCATTTGGCGGAAGGTCTCCCTCATTTTTAAAGCCCCAAATGCATTTAACCGTAGAAACCCGATAAAAGCTCGTTTTCACGATTAATACATTAGCACCTTCGTGCAATTTTCTCTTTCGCACGAGTGAACATCCCTCACGTAGGATAACGCGAGCACAATCTCGCATAAATATCCGTGGAAAGTTTATTACGTCGATAATGCATATCGGTAAGAGAGACGCGGGAGAGAAAAGGGAAGTGGGAAACGGGGAGGGGCTCTGTTAAAGGTATGCGCGAAAAGTAACCACCGGATATATCTCAGCATTCTTCTTGTCCATGCATTTTTCTAGCTTAACCTGAATGGCGAAGGAACGAGCGATGAGAGAGAGAGAGAGAGAGAGAGAGAGAGAGAATAGAGAATAAAAAAAGAAGAAAATATCTAGTAGAAAAGAAGAAAAGTCTTCATCTATTACTCAAAAGGACGAGTCACACTTCTCAAACGATGCTATTGTAAAAATAACGATGTTCTCATCTCTCAGATGACAAGTAATATTTTCAATGATTCTATCCAATAAATATTATCCCATACAATTAATAAATAATAAATATTCCATATACATCGTTATTTTATCATATTTTTAACGAGCCCATTCGATTGAAAATTTATACAAAAGATACGTGCACATCGTCGAATTTGATAATTTATGGCTCATTGAAATTTTCTCATTGTCATTGTGAGTACGATAAAATTAAAAAAAAAAAACTCTTTCTCTCTCTCTCTCTCTCTCGATTCAATTGTCTCGCGTATCCAAAGGGAAAACTCATTGAAATGTTGAAAAAAAAAAAAAAAAAAGAAAAAGTTGTGGCATTACGCTTGTAGTTAGAAAAGAAAAGGAAAAAAATAAAAGGAACAGGAAAAAAAAAAAGAAAAAAAAGAAAGAAATAGAAGAAAAAAACATTGAACACGAAGTAACGAACAAATTGGGCATACATGATCTCTCATGCGCATGCATGATACTTTATGAAATTTGCGGAAAGTTAAGGGTGCGTTATTAATTGGAACGAACGAACTCGTAAATGAAATTTTAATTCGAATGGAAAAAAAAGGTGAAAAAAAAAAATATATATATATATATATATATTTATTCTCTCCTTCCCTCCTCATAGGCTTTAGAAATTTAATTCTTGCGGCTATAATCGGGTTTGTTGTAATCTCGAGAAGTATCCGGTGGTTGGGGGTGCGACTTGGAACGTCGACAAATATCCGTTTGCCTTCATCGATGTTCTTAGTGGGGACTGAAATTACTCTTCTTAGGTAACAGTAGAACGGAACGGAACCGCCGCGATGGTGGCAAGCAGTCCACGTTTCAACAAAGTAGAAAAGAGAGAGAGAGAGAGAGAGAGAGAGAGAGTGAAAGAAAGAGAGAGAGAGTTATGCGTTTGCGTTCTATGAAAGGCCAACTACCAGTTTCAGACCTCCTTTCGGCTCTTGTCATTTGTCTTACTCCTTCTGAGATAGAGAAGCAAAGTTTCAAAGACCAGTCCCCAAGTTGTGTCCCAGGCGGTTATGCGAGAGAGACAAAGAGGGAGAGAGAGAGAAAGAGAGAGAGTCTCACCTCCTTAAATTTTCTCTCTGTGGGTGTTTGAGAATTAATGGGTGGAGGCAGTTTGTGATATCTTCGTTAACCTCGCGAGGGTCGTTCTCGATGAAAAGAATATATGGCTGTGTAAAGAAAGAAAGAAAGAGAGAGAGAGAGAGAGAGAGAGAGAGAGAGAGAGAGAGAAAGTATAGAATATTTTTGCGTGAAATTCTATAAATATTTTTTATCGATTCAGATTGTCATAAGGAAGATATCGATGCTTCTTATTCCATAGAAAAATATAAGATGGAATATAAAGGCTTCGCGCCTCTTAACGTCAATTTAAATATTTCGCGATAAATGGTCAAACGTATAAAAGCGTAATTTTGATGAAACAAAAGAAGGAAAAAAGAAAAAGAAAAAAAAAATAGAAAGAGAGAGAGAGAGAGAGAGAGAGAGAGAGAAAGAGAATGAGAAGGATAGTTATAGTGATTAAGTTAAAAAATGTTTTATATTATCGGACTTAACAAATCGCGTTTAATATATTTAAAAAGCTTTTAAGTTAAGCTGGTATTACATATGTGACGTTAACGAGAAGATCTTGAAAGAGACAGAAATAGAGAGAAAGAGAGAGAGAGAAAGAGACAGAAAGAGAGAGAGAGAGAGAGAGAGAGAGAGATAAAGATAGAGATAGAGATAGAAAGAGAAATTCGTTCTCATTGATACTCTTGTTCGAGCATGGCTTGAAGGAATAAACCGATTATCGGAAATCGATTACATTCGTGCATCGATCCAAATCGTCGCGACCGAGTAATTATTAAAACGTCGAACCGTGGGAGAACGATCGACTGACGGTTGTATTTGAAATTTCCGTTTCTTAAGAACCTTTCGAAAAAAGGAAGAAAGAAAGAAAGAAAAGGAAGAAGATATTGGTGGAATATTCAACGATGAAGTATTTTATCGATATAATATTATATCGATCAAAATCGGAAATAAGGAATTCATCGAAAGACGCTGAAATTATCTGTTTGATTAAGGATTTTAATAGATATTAGAAATAATATTATATTATTATTAATTATCTTAGATAGAAGAAGAATAATGCTGAAAGTTGAGTAGAACATTAATAAAGGGTACAATGAAAGATATGCCTTGGCAAAGAACGAGCAATGTACTTTGCGCCACGCATTTGGCTCGTTAAGAAGCCGTTAACAATACAAAGTAAAGACATAATGCAGTATTTTATTAATAGGAAGATAGATTTAATGACTATGCTTCTCTCTCTATCTCTATCTCTATCTCTATCTCTTTCTCTCTCTCTATCTCTATCTATCTCTCTATTGAAAAGTAAAATATTTAAGAGCGTAAAGATTTCTTGAAACTTTGTGTCTTTTTTTTTTTTTTTTTTTTTTATTATTATTAGTTACTAAAAGTTAAAGATTTCAATGACAAATAAAAACGTTTCTTCGATAAAATGAATAAAAAGGATAGTTTATAGGTTTAGATATTACCAACGGGTTACATTATCGAATCCGTAGGAAAACACCTGGATCCATGGGTTCAGGTGGTAGTGAAAATTTCTGCGAGACGTTTATTGTTCCTTCCTATCAAACGAACATTTATCGGCTTCCTTCGAAGAAGAAACAAACTAACGGTCGTAATTTTTCTCTGTTTTCTTTATAATGATCTTTACATTTTGTTTCGATAATATATATATATATATATATATATATATTTTTTTTCCTCCCACGATATATTTCTAAACACTTGCATTCTCTAGAATATAAATACATAGATACATTAATAACGTTGGTTAATCTCCAACGAGGTATCTCTTTGAAAGTGTCATTAAAAACGTAAACATTAAACGTGTTCTAACGAAAGTGCTTACCAGCTGCACTTGGAGATGCACGAACGGATATGACGAACGAGTTCGTGTAATTAGACGAAGTAAAACTCTCCTGCCACTGATGTTCTACAACTACTCAGGGAAAATGTAAAGGGAAAGTTGAAAACAGAAATAGAGAAATAGAAAAAAAAAAAAGGGAATGAGATAAATAATGAGGAAGAGAGAAAGAGAGAGAGACAAAGACAGAGAGAGAGAGAGAGAAATATATCGAATATCTTTGCTTTACCCGGTTCAGTTAGGTCGAACATAAATGTAAGGTATCTTGGTTCAAGACGGATGGAGGCACAACTATGCCATAGTCGCGCGTGCCAAGCGTGGTCAGAATTTATGTCGACGTAATAGAGCTCCTGCTGTTACTCTTCCTTCCTTCCTAGTCTTACATCTATACAACCCTTAATCTCTCTTCTATCCTCCCTCTCAGTAATATCGTTCAAAGTTCTCCAATGACGTCTACCAATCGAATCTCTTATCCCGATTTTCTTTAGCACTTCATTAATCGGTAATTAAAAACGAGCTTCGTTATTATTAAGTGGACCGGAAAGTAATGTCGTTTCTGCGCATGACGATATTTGATTGTGATTAAAAATAAAAACTCGTTAAAAATTTATTCATTTGTATTTTATTCTAAGAAAGCTACATTATTTTTCGGTACACCTAATATTACCAAAGATTGATTTATTTTTCTTCGTTAATTATTTTGATTCGTTTCAATCAACTTGTTTGCACTCTTTACGAACGATATATATTCTCTTCTTTATTTTCATTCCTCTTTTACTTCTTAATTACTTCTTAATTGTCTTCTTCTATTCGATCAAAACGTTTCAAATCGATTTGATTTCAAATGTCAATATGTATGCATGCATGCATGCATGCATGTATGTATATATGTATGTATGTATGCATGTATGTATGTATGTATGTATGTATGTATGTATGTATGTATGTATGTATGTACGAGTACACAGATAGATATCCGTTCGGTTAGTCTACATTATTACCGAGCGTCATGCTACCTAGCGCGATCTTGATTTTGCATTGTAATTTGCGGAAATGGCTAACGAAGTTGCCAGCAGATTTCCATCATTCATCAAGTTTTCGAAGCAGCAACTCTAACGGCGGACGCCGACTATTTTCAAAGGCCGCAGACCAATTTAGCGTAACCCCGAAGGGAGCCATTACCAGCCACTCGAACTACGAATGGCGATCAAAGTTTAATTGCGCTCTTATCGAAGAGAGGAAGATATATATATATATATATATATATATATATATATATATATATACATACATGCACATATGTATATACCTGCTAACGGATTTCGGCTCATTCGCGAATAGAATCGTCGATGGCGGGTTAATAGCTTGGTCTCTTCTCGTATCGTGTTCATGATGTAACAAAGAGAGGGGTTGAGTGAGAGTGAGAGAGAGAGAGAGAGAGAGAGAGAGAGACAGAGGAAAACGATTAGGAGAAGCAGAAATATAAAAAGAAAATAAAATCGTTCTTTACATTGTATTTATTTTGCAAGAAATTATCGAACCTTCTCATTGGCCCAGAAATAAATCTATTTCTTACATGGAATATAAATTGTCTCAATGTTTAATTTTTTCTTTCTTCACTTTCAGATTATAAAAATAATTATACACATGTTGATAATTCGATAAATTAAGAATAATGGATAAATAGAATATACAAATGGGCTCTCTTTGCAATTTTGTTCGTTTTATAAGATATATTCTTTTTCTTTTTCTTTTTCTTTTTCTTCAGACAGTTCAAATATAAATGTTATGTCAAAATATTTAAATAAAAATGTGAAATTAATATACATATATATATGTGTGTGTATATATATATATATATATATATATATATATATATATATATATATATATATATATATTCTTATTATACGTGAAATTTTACTGAGTACACAGTACTCAAAGTATCGTGCTGAAAGCACGCAAGGAATTATTACGATTCATACTTAACGTACGACTTATCAATAATGATTGATTTTTCTTCAGCGTTACCAACTTGTTATTCGAGTTGTCACCTAAGAGACGAAAGGAAATATGAAAAATATCTCATGGATATTTGATCCCTCTTCTCTAAAAAAAATTTCATCACGAATCTCGCTTATAGATCGACTTATTATTATTATTATTATTATTATTAATGATAATGTATTTCGCGTATATCTTCATTTCACTCGTTTCTGTTGCCTTTGTCGATAAATATCGTTCGCTGGTGGTGGCGGTAAATCTTCTTCTTCGCTATCGTCACCGGCTAAACGCGTTCTTCTACGTTTCGAACCGATACTCATACCATCGTTGCTCTCATCGACGATCCAATGAACTGATTTCGCTAGATCGAACAATTTTGTGTCGCAGCCATTATCCGCTATTGGTAATGGTGCTGTAAGAAACATTCATTGTAATAACAATTATTCATAAGTGACATTGAAAGGTATAAAAGAAAAAAAAAAAAAAAAAAAAAAAGAAAGTTTAGACTTTCACATAGAAATAATCTGAACCAACCGTGATCAGGTAATTGAATTCTACTAAAAACGTCCATTAACAGATCCACTGCTACGAAGGGTCCTCTAAAACAACCAGGTGGTGGTAACATTGTACATAATTGCGCCGCGGCAGGTGGTAAAGGAAAGGTTCCACCTGCAATAATCATAAAATCCATGTAAACAAAAAAAAAAAAAAAAAAAAAAAAGAAAAGGGAAAATTTGACAAAGAGATACAAAGAGAAAAGAAAGTATGATTGAGAAAAGGAAATATATTTACCAGGTACTGGATGCTCTCCAGGCAAAGCATTTACTTTGGGTTTGTAAGGGATCATTTGTGATAAATCGGGTCTAGGCAAAGAAGCTATGGCTTCTTCTGGATCAGGTACTCGTGGTACTACACCGGTTGAATTTCTAGCTACGCTAGATACTTCCATATATCCGATAGATCTTAATTCCATTGGTGTACATGGATATAAATCAAGAAATTTATAACGATCTACCAACTGGGCCGTTTCCTTACCTTCGAATTCTTTGATCTAATAAAAAATAATATATATTTATATATATCGACTGATGATATTTTTATATATATATATATATATATATAATTTTTTTTTTGTTTTTTTTTTTTTTTAATAAAAACCTTTTCCAATACAGCACTTCGTCTTTTCTCGACTTTAACTATACTGGCTAAATCTCCTATGTTAGATTCGAACTCCAGAAAACGATTCCAAATATCACTGAAAAATTCATTTAACAAATAATATGATCCTGAATATTTAACAAATGCATAAATTAAATCTAATATTTATAGAAAAGTAAATACTTACACCGACTTCTCTGGTTCTAAACTTCCAGATGATAATACTCTTTCAAATAAAACCCTAGTATTATTGTCCTCTGTAATATAACGAAATAATATAACGAAATAAAGTTTCATAATTGAATAGAAATTATAGATCGAGGAAAAAAAAATGATCTAAATATACTGACCATTTAAATGCGATAAATAATCTATATAACAAAGGATATAATCAGGATTGTCGCCGAATTTTTTCAATCCAAGCTCAAAAATTCTAAATGCAATATTTTTATCTTTGGTACAATAATATTCCATGAGTGCAGCTGCAACATAAACGTGATGTTTACATCGTGGATCTTCCCGAGCTCTTTTAAAAACAGTTCTAGCCGATTTTATTCCCTCAGCACGTCTTGCGAATTTCATATATTGTACGTATGCCTAATAAAATGATAAAATGTATGAATGATCTATCTTATAGATTTTTATTTTTTAATTTTATTATTAGATATACCGACCAACGTAGGATCGATGTCAGGAATATCAAGAAACTTTTGATAAATTTGATGAACTTTCTCATATTTAACTCTGCCTTCTTCAAAATCGGCATGAGCAAAATATAATAACATATTTTTCGACAATAATGTATTCGTTGCTCTTTCGAACATCGTTGCTGCTTCATCGCTTAAATTTTTCGAAGCATTTACATCTCCCTTTTCAGTCAATATTTTTGAACTTAGTTCAAGAAAATGAGCTGCTTGATGCCATACTGCTGGATGATGTCCCAAACATAATAAACATTGTTCTATTGCAAACATTACTCTACGCGCAACAAGTGATGTATCTTCTGTTCGCAATGGATTACTACGTTCCCATGCAATATACTTTTTCCATAATTCAACCTACAATAAACAAGGATAGAAGATTAAAATATATATATATATATAATAAAATGATATTTCTACGCTTGAAATATTTTCAATAATTACTTGTTTGACTTCTTCTGGATGACCAGTCGGTGGTACACTAGGAGCACTTCTATTTAAACCCCTTGTTACAGCTTCTAATTCTTTAGCAACTCGTCTAGCATTCATATAATCTCTCGATCTTTCAATTGCCATTTTTTCTGCAATTATTGGATTAATATTTTGTTCAAATGCCATGTAGTCCTTCCATAATTGTTCCATGTTTATCATAGGATTAATAACGCCACGTTGGTATACCTGTAAAATATTTAAAAAAAACGTTTTAATTTCATTTAATTGATTAAGAAATAATAACGTTGAAATATATATATATATATATATACACATTATTTATTACCTTACGCACGGCGCTAATTTTCTGATTTTCAGCATATGAACCTACAGCTTCCACACTTTTCAAAAACATAACATAATCGTTCCAAATACTGTAAGAATGTATATCCATTCCAATTTTATCCAAAGCAAAGTCGTAAGCCTGTGCCATTTTCTCCCTAGAAAATGAATAATTATATATTATACTTTTTATTCTATATATTTTAACAATATATTTGCATTGAAATAAATTTTAATTATCATATGTACTTACTTGTATGTTGCAAGACTGGCCTTAGTTTCTTTTACATAAGAAAGGTAAAGTTTCCATAATTCAATGTTTAAGATTTTCATGAGGCACCTTTGGAAAAGCTGTCAGACAAAACAATCACTTTAGAACTACATCTGATCAATGGAGAATTAATATGCCGAAGATATATACTTCCGTCAACACTCAATTATAGAATAAAACACATATCTACCACCCTACTTACCCAAATAGGCAAGTTTTCTTTCTATGCATATAAAATATTATTGGTACAAATCATGTTAAAGTAAGAAAAATTTATAAATTCATTATTTATTATGCAAAATATGTAACAATATACAATGATTATAATATTATGTATATGCATATATCTTTGTGTATTTGTATATATATATATATATATAGACATATATATTGGGATAAATAATAATGCACAAATGCATCTATTAAGAATGATTTATTGCATAAACATATTTTTCAATATTTCTATATATCGAATAAAAAATCTTTTAATGGATGTTATCATTGTTTTACAATTACTATAAAATAAGCCCCACACAAAATAATGAATATTTATTTATTTTTTTTTCTTTTCTTTTTTTCTTTTCTTTTTTTTTTTCTTTTTTTCTTTTTTTTTTTTTTAGGTGGGGCCACCACGTAAAAATTTTGCAAACCTATGTGGGATCTAGAAATGAATGATCCCCAAACGATAGAAAAAAAACGAAGACAACACGAAGCAACATAAGGTGAATGGAAAAGCTATATTATTAATATTACACATGATAGTGATTCAAAGTGAATTTTAATAGATTGTCAATTAAAACAACATCATCACCTTATGCTACCTCTTTAAATAGTATCACAATACTTGAGAACGTTAATCTACAACGTCTCAAATAATTGTTACTGGATAGGGTCTGCTAGGAATCTTTGGAATTTGGTAATTGATTAGACCGATCAACTACAAATTTATCTTTGTAGATGAAATAATAAGATATCATAATATTCAGGTTATAGGAGCAATTGAACGCATAAAGTGCCACTTTAAGTTCCACAGTAGATATTCTGTATTTGTTAAATTCAGAATCATTTGTCACTTTGTGAAAGGTAATCTAAACACAACTAATATATGTAACAAATGTACCGCAGGAAGGAATACAAGGCTGTTATATTCAGAAAGTTGCCTTCTTAAGTCGTTTCATGCAATAAATAATTTTTATGCATTTTCTTTTTATCACATAGAAATAAAATAATATAGCCTATTGCTTACATAAGAAAACAACCTCCCAAATGTATCAACAGATCAGTTATTAATTAATGAAATAATTGACTTATGGTGAAATAAAATGCTTTTATTCACCTCACATGATATGTAAAGTGCTGTGTATCACATTGTAAGATAATATTGGAACACTTTAAGTTAGTTTGACATTATAATTTGTGGTGCTACTGTAAAAAAGAAAACTTAAACATCAATAAGTAATGTTGTTCAGTTAAAAGCACCATTCTTTTATACTTTTCTATGAATTCTGAATTTAAACTTGAGTTTACTTATAGTAACTAATTATATAATATTATCATGCAGTGCAAATATATTATCTATACTGCATTTTATATATATGTATATATATATATATATATATATATATATATATATATATATATATATATAATTAAGAACAATTGTGTAAGCTCAAATTATATCTTGAATTTTTATAAAAGCAAAAATTATTTATTATGAAAGATATGAAATAATTGATAATTAAATAATTTTTATATAAATTGTCTTTATATATTTTAACTGAACAACTTAAATATCGTGTTGGCATAAACATTTAATTTATTTTTTACTTAAATTTGAAAACACAGACAGTTATGTTAACATACCTTTTCAACCTTTTCAAAGTTCCGCATTTTCATCTGTAAGAAGATAAAGAATGGTATTTTATACAAATGTCGATTATATAAAAATCTATTTAATTGCAAATAAAAATTGTTCAGAATTCATTATACCTCTTGTTCTATATAAATTTTCCAATAGCGGCCAGCAGATGGAAATACGGAAATAAGTTTTTCGAAGATCGGTCGAACTTCTGTAATAGGCCTATTTTGAGCTTCTCTGATTAGAACACTCCAAGCTTCTAAATCGTATGGAGATTCATCCACCGTTTTTTGAGCACGTTGTAACTTTTCATTGCCCCAATCCTAAAAAATATAACACACATTTATACGCGTATTTTATAAAACAAAATTATTCAAATTTAATACTTTCTTACAGATAAAACAATAATATATTTATTTACAATAATATGCATATATTGAACATTTCTAAAAGAGAATTTATAAACGATTTGTTAGATATTTGTATTGAAGCATTCGTCAAAAAAAAGTGAGGTTATCTAAAGCCATAAAATAATATATCATAAAGCTATCGGTATAAATAATTTCTTTATACGATTTCTACTTACAAATTCTGTTTTATCTTCCGTCATATTTTAATCTTCTTTTATAAAACAATATTAAAAAAATAACTTGAATAATAATCTGTAATTTATCACGAACCTCCTCTTACTATGCATAGAAGCGAACTATTCCACAAAACGGAATACAATATACATCGAACTAAAGGTTATAATCGATATATCGAAAGGAACGATTTTTATTCGATATTAAAATGGCGGTAAAAGTAGACAATGTATGAATGAAGAAAAAGTGAACTATTCTTCTAGCTACATAATAATTCCATGAATTAGATAGTAGTATTTGTAATTATTAAAATATAAAATTAATGTTGATCTACGTAAATATATAAAAACAAAATAGGAATATCAAAGAATTATAGTTAGTTATTGCATTTGTATTTATTTGCATTCAAACAAGTAAATATCAGATTAAATTTAAATAACTTATACTTTCAATAATTTTATAATTATTTAAACAACGTACAATGTACACGAAGTACAATAAACTAATATTTATACAATAGCGCATTTAATTAAATATTTGATAATTCGTAAGATGCGTTAAATATAAAATAATTTTAATTTATGTTATATTTTAATTTTTTCTTTCTTTTTTTTTTTTTTTTTTTTTTTTTTTTTTTACAAATTCGTCGTATTTTTGTTGTTTCAAGCTCTCAGAAAAAAAAAAAAATTGAAGATCTATAAACTCGCGAAATCAAGAACAAACGTACTGAAGAAACATTATTGTTTTTGTTTTTTTCTCTTCGAATATTTGAGAAAGCAAAAAAGAGTTCGTCAAAAAATAAAGAAATTCATTTTGACTGTTTCATGATCACTTATTTGCCATTATTAAGTTTATTCTCTAATGTCATGGTTAAATCAATCCTTAAATCTGTGAATATTTAATAGAACAGGACATAAGCAGTATAGTTTAGATGAAATTTGTTTAACATTTCATTAAATTTTATCCGATCAATATTTTACTGTAATATATGAAATATTTAAACGATAGACACGTATACGCAGGAAAATACATGAATCTAGTTAAATTTCAAATGGAATTGAAAGATATTCGATCAAAACTTTGAATGAACGAACACACTTTTTATTATATACATTGTCGTTGTTGATGCCTTTAAAATCTTCGATTACAACAATAACGTAGAAAATCAATGATCCATGAAGAAAATCTCTTTCGTTTGAGAGATAATTTAACAAAAGAAAAACATATTTAATAAAGAGAGAGGAAAAAAAAAATAAAGACATAGAAAATATTACACATGACCAATCTAATTTCTAATGTGTTCCTTGACCTTTCTATACAGGCCGTTTAGTATAACGTCGTGTTTCCTTTATTTATAAAGCGTCTTATTTTTTTTTTATTAATCTTTCATTAGACTTCACTCATTATCACGTAATAATATTAATTATCTTTAGACAAAAAATAATTAATTTAATTTCTCATATTTTTACCATATATCTCCGTTATTTCTATCGATTTCATTGATCGCCATAAATGTGTTTGTTCGAGGGAAAAATGTTTTTTCTGTAAGTAAATAAACAAAGAAACATTTCAATTTCACGCGCATAAATATTTTGACCAAACAGTTATCTTCCCATTGATACTTTAACTCTAATAATTTACATTATAATTTATAAATGACAAGTTAAAGTATTCCAAAATATTTTATATATAACTGACATTTTATTTCTCGATGCACTCGAGATACATGTTAGTTTATATGCAAACGATATATTGGATATTATGTATATAAGATCTATTAGCGATGAAGTTTATAATAAATAATTTTATATAGATTATTATATAATCTGCAAAGTTCTTACTTTTTTATTTATGGAAAGTTTAATGCTTTAAATGTCATTACGCCATTAAGATCGTACTTGTGTTAGAAGATATTAAAGAAATTATTTTTTTTATGCAATAGATCTTGAAATTTCATTTGGATATGGATTGATACATTGATATACGTGAAGTGATTGACATGACGTTAGATTGTATCATAAAATCTAAAATGTCAATTATCGTCGAGTCATTTTCAATGATAACGTACGACAAATACAATTTTTTAATTATTTCATACACTTTAATCGTCGACGTTACAACTTCGAAGCAAATTATTGAATCGACGAGAACTAGAAAATTTTGGCATTGTAATAAATACAACGACGATGAAAACAATTTCAATTTGACTTTATGACGAATGTGGGATTTGAAATTTTTATGATGTAACTATGATACTCGTATTACTCAAGAATCGTAATAAATTTATTGGAAATTTAATAATGTTCCATCGGTACAATCCATTAATGAAATGTTACACGAGATTGTCATAGAATGAAATGATGATGATTTTGTTTCCATTCATACTTCATAATTTACATGATTATTATGTAAAAAAAAAAAAAAGAAAAGAAAAAAAAAAGAATCTTAAGAGATCCGAAAACTGTAGGATTTCGCAAAAAAAAAAAAAAAAAAAAAAAAAAAAAAAAAAAACAAATCATGTAAACAATTCCATTAATACCAATTCGATTGTACAACAATATACAATTGTTCTTATAAAATTCTTATTATGCGAATATTTAATAAACATCGTTCTATTTCTCGAATTAAATATTTCATTATTTTCATTACTTAAAAAAAATATCTTGATAAATTGCGAAACAATTTCTTTCATTGATTATTGTATATTTATATATAGATATCTATGTAATATTTATTATCACGTTTTATCCCATTTAATTATAATACATTAAGACGTTGTTTGATGGTACACCCCCACTGTGCATTGCCATATTCCCTCCCCTCTTTACACTGAAACTACTGAGCGCCAAGGGAAGTAGTCAGAACGCGATCAGTGTCAGACCGGCGGTCAGCGCGTTCGGTTATCCTAGTTAAGAGTGTGTGTTTTCTTATCGATTCTTTATTATCCGATTGACGATTTGTATATAACGAAAAAAAAAAAAAAAAAAAAAAAAAAAGGAGGGAAAAAGAATTTGTGCTTAAAAATTTCACTGTGAAATTTGGTACCAGTGACTTTCTTTCTCCCTTTCTCTCTTTCATTTTTCCTACGCCTTTTTTAAAAGGGGGTAAGCATTATTATAATATACGTATAATTATTCTGAATAATGTTGTCTATGAAACTTTTTCTTTTTCTTTTTCTTTTTTTAACATTTATTTCAATTCGAAATTCAAATAAATGAAAAGAATTCAAAATATAATAGAATTCTTTTGAATTAATAATAACTAATACAACTTCTTTAACGCAGTTGCAAAAAAAGAAAGAAAATTGTACGAATTTCGTGACATACTTAATCGCTGTTATTCTCAGAATCATTTATAGATCATTTATATATCGATTTTTTTTTATAGAAATAAAAATCGATTTCTATCGTATTTTCATTACTAGTTTAATTACTATTATTAAATATCATTTTTGTAGATTAACGAATATCAGGCGTTTATCGTCGATTATAGGCGATTATAACCGATATATATATATATATATTAGCGTTTGTTTATCGTGAGATTTAATCGTGAGCGAATATTAATAGAAAAATTTGTATTAATTCTATTGCGCCGAGTTAGAAGCCTCGTTGACAATCAGTATGATTTGCGACGTGCTTATTTTATGCATCGCCAAACATAATTATCAGAGTGAAAACTTCATATCACTCTTACGAATTCAAAATAGAACCACGATAGAAATGTAACGTTTTGAATTTTAACATATCACAAATATAATAGAAAGCCGATAAATATTGTGTATTTCGAAGAAGAAGAAAAAGAAGAAGAAGAAGAAGAAGAAAAAGAAGAAAATATTAAAGAAGATTATTTCGATCGAATTCTTTCGAATTATCTAATAATCGTAACGCCAAAATATCTATTCTATTTTTCATGACGTTTGTAAAATCGACAATGAAAACAAATTGAAACGAAAAAGTTTCAATCCTATTTAAAAAACAGTGCAATATAATAAAGATATCATAACTTGAGCTTTCAATAACATACTATACGCGTTATCATCCGACAACGCGTGAGTTTCCTTCTTCCTTTCTTTTTTTCTTTCTTTTCTTTTTTTTTCTTATTTTTTTTTCTCTTCCTCTCTCTCTCTCTCTCTCTCTCTCTTTCTTTTTTAAATCGAAAAACAAGTCCGTGCTTAGAATCACTTCTATGATCGAAAATTGAACGAATAAAGATTAGAAAGTATGTATAAACATCGTATATTCTAAGGAAAACAAATATCTAATAACTTCGTGAGAAATTTTATTAACGAACGCTTTTTTCTCTCTTATTTTTTCTTCTCTTCTTTTCCTTCTCTCTCTCTCTCTCTCTCTCTCTCTCCTCTATTCCCCATCATCATTTTTAATACAACAAGAGAGTGAAACGTGAGTAGCAATAAGCGTTGTAGGAGTACAAACTTCGTGAATCGTAGAATTTACGAATAAAAAAAAAAAAAAAAGAAAAAAAGAAAGAAACAAAAAAAAAACGAAACAAAAAGAAAAGAAAGATGAAGAAGAAAGAAAGAAGAAAGAAAGAAAGAAAGAAAGAAAAAAAATAACGGAGATATGAATACAATTATTTTATTTCCTTTTTCTTATTTTCTTTATATATATATATATATATAAAAAGAAATATATGCACGAAGAGAAAAGTTGTATTACTTTGACCGATAGATAGTATATAACGTAAACTCGAAAGAAAAGAGGAAATTTCCATAAGGGTGCCGAAGCATATAAAGCACACGTAATTCTAACACCCACCACTACCACCACTACCACCACTACCACCACTACCATCACCATCACCATCATCACCATCACCATCACCATCACCATCACCATCACCATTACCATTATCAATTGTGTGTAACTTGCGACGCCATAGTAGCGAACTGTAAATTATTTCTTTATATAATTACAATCTCTCGCGGCTTCTCTATTCGTTCACGTGATGGACAGACGATACGTTCGATACCTCACCGATGCATTTTTTCCGCTTTCATTTCGCGCGTCACGCACAACACTTCTACGAAACGGAAATTAACCGCATGGGGTGATAAAGGGATGATAGAATGAGTAAAAGGGTACTTTCTTTGTTCTCTCTCTCTTTCTTTCTCTCTCTTTTTCCCTCTCTCTCTCTCTCTCATTCCATTTCGTCCACCTATCTTTCTCTTACTGTTAAAAAAAACTATAGATCACCCTCGTGATATTTGTGAATTCAATACTATCTTCCTGTTCTCTGTTACTTACCGCTTCGACTTTTTTTTCTTCCTTTTTTCTTTTTTTCTTTTCTCTTTTTTTATTTCCTTTCCGTTCATCTCGTTGTATCGACATTCGAACCCCCCCCCCCTCCTCCACTCCTTTGAATATATTATTCATGACGAAGTAAACAATATAAAATTTTTTCCTAAAACAAGACAATATTAGATCGTTGGTGTGTATGTGTGTGTGTGTGTGTGTGTCTGTGTGTGTATATTCTTTTTTTTTTTTTCCCTTTAAATCGGAATATTATCTCGTTTTTTCCTACTACCTTTGTGCCTTCAAATCTTTACGTTCAGACCTTTTACATATCAGACGAAGGGTAATCTTTGTGAAAAAAAAAAGAGAAAAGGAAAACAAAAAAAAAAAAAAAAAAAAAAGAAAGAAAAAACAAGGAAGAGAACGTTTTCAAGTAATTTATATCAATTGCATGTAACTTTGTTTGAGATTTACTGGAAAAGGAAAAAATGGAGAGGAAAAAAGATATATAAAAGAAAAGAAAATGTTTCCATTACAAAAATAATTCTCACAGATATATTTGATCTATATTGAAACGTATATAAAATATAACGAATAAGGGAAAAATCTTTGATTGATATTATGAATATGAAAGAATCACGTTTGTAAAATATCGACTGATGCATAAAAATTACAAGTATTATTTCTCATGAATATTTAAAAAGTCATGATAATGGTCGACGAGTGCGTGACGTCACGAGATACGTGTCGTTTCATAGTTCGCGTGCGGCACGTACATATGCGAATATCGATACGATCAGGAGGAACAATGTTTATATAGTTTTAAACTAATTCCATAATTGTAATCGCATTAACGATTATTATAAATTTTCATTAACAAACAAAAATAAATGATACATCATTAGTCATCAATTTTGGATTTTCTTCAATGTAAATTTACGATATTTAATGACAGAGAGATTCATAGGAAACGTAGGAATGATATAATCATAGGAATTAATATCGACAAACAATAAATTCGTATGTTCTGTAGTTCTGTGAATCAACTATTAGAATAGAGAAATATTAATTCCGTTATTTCTCATTTTATGTATCCCACGAAATCATATAAAAACTTTTATATGGAACATCACTATAAATCTCTCTCTCTCTCTCTCTCTTTTTCTCTCTCTTTCTCTCTCTCTGTCTTTCTTTCTCTCTCTTTCTCTCTCCCTTTTTCTCTCCGACACACACTTTTGACTGTTTAAAGATATCTTTTCTAAACGACGTAAAACATTGTAATAAAGTTAAAACGTGAAAAAAGAGAATAAGAAAAATAAAAAAGAAAAAAAGAGAAAAAAAAGAAAAAAAAGAAAAAGAAACAAAAAGAAACAAAGGCAAAAGAAAGAAAAAAAGAAAAAGATAGAAAGAGAAAAAAAATGGAAAGGAAAAAAAAAACTTGTACGTTCTCGTTGCTGTTATCATTTTTATTCGTCGAATAAAATATGATATACGTAAGCTTCGTGAAATGAGAAAATTTTTTTTACATTCGGACATTAAATACTTTTACGTGATACTTTCGATGATAATACTCGTTTCTTATTTAAACTCAATTTTTTAACTCGACTTTTTTAACTTTAGTCCTTCCTAGTAACAGATATAAATTTAAAAAATCATAATGCGCTTTGAAGACGCTTTACGATCGCATCAAGAACAATGGCGTCCTCCTCTTTCTCTCTCTCTCTCTCTCTTTCTCTTTCGCGTATATTAAAACAATAATAACGAACTATTTGATATCGCGAGCAATGCTATTATCATTTTTACGACGACTAAATCCTGTTGCCAAAGGGTATGACTATTTCGTTTGTGAAAGGATTATTAATACGATCAAAATGTTAATCCATTTAGATAAAACATAAAACTCATTTCTAAAGTTATTTCATCTTGGATATTATAGTGCATAAATAAAACAGACAATGAAACGTCTATTGTTCTATTTGTAATTTTTAATGAATATCATTATTACGATCGGACGTTATAATAACATAATGATTGTATGTCATGTGATACGATTATACGATTATAGCCATGAACATGGATAAATTCGATAAAACGCATATATGACATTATGGATAAAGGATTTAAAAAAAAATACAAAATGTCATTAAACGTTATGCTTCTTTCCTAAACGATTTATCTTTTGAATCTTGTTGTAAGCATTTTCGTTGCTCTTCGATGAAATATTTCTCTTTTTTCTTTTTCTCTTTTTATTTATTTTTTTTTTTTTTTTTTTTTTTTTTTTTGCGCTTAGGAATACAGTTCCTTAAAGGAGAGGAAGAAGAAGAAAACAAAAAACAAAAAACAAAAGAAAAAAAGAAAAAAGAAAGAAAAAAGAAGAAACCACGAGTAAGATAAAAGAAAAACGAAATACGAAGCTCGCTTAATTTCGAGCATCGTCATCGTGCTTACGGTTTGTTCCAAACCGTTTTTGTGAACGTTCGAGATGGTTGACGATGTCGGAAAATTCAACGTTTATTCGCAGCGAGAGATCGAGCGAGGGAGGGAGAGAGAAAGAGATAAAAAGAAAGAATGAGAAGCAGAAAGAGAGAGAGAGAGAGAGAGAGAGAGAGAGAATCCGTCGGGTTTTGGCCATTGTATTTATATCGTCCAACTAAAACAGACGGACTACAGGCAAAGCCTTTAAATATCGCGCTTTGAAAAACAGAAGGAAAGGAATGAAGTAGGGGACAAAGTGAAAGAGAAAAAGAGAGAATTTAGATGTTACATTTCCTGGCACTCGTTATCATTGATCTCGACGCCCGATTCTGTCGCTTTGAAATGCGGTGACGAGACGTTGTAATAAATTTTCATCCCCGATCCACTTTTCATCGCAAACATGATTTCATCATGAATAAATTCACGATTGGATTTTGTCCTCGTCCTTTCTTAACAATAAGTGAAATTTCAAGAAAACCATGATAAAGCAATGTATATACAAACATATATATATATATATATATATACATTGTATATGTATTGTATATATGTACATATATGTAAATGCATGTTAAATTGCAAGTACGATTGAATCGTTTAAAATATCCAAAGCAACGGCTCTCTCCGCTTTTTTTTTTTTTTACCATTCCATCTTTTGTCGATGTTCAATCTTAAAAAAACAAAAGATTTTTAATAGAATCAAAAGAAAAAAAAAATAAGACTGTATAATAATAATGATGATGATAATAATAATAATAATAATAATAATAATAATAATAATAATAATAATAATAATAATAATACGCAACTGAAAGTTTGTTTAAAATTTTTTTTGAAGACTTTTAGACAGATGCAAATCGTTTATTGGTTTATCGTCTATCACGTTGATATTTTCGAAATTCACATGAAACAATAAAACCTATGAAATAACGTATACACGATATAGTATATTCATGCATAGTGTGTCCCAATAAAATTTTGACGCGTCGTTAAGTTGAATTGATCGAATAATATGACACAGTTAAAAAAGATATGATTAAAAAAAAAAAAAAAAAAAAAAAAAAAAAAAAAAAAAAAGAAAAAAGAAAAAAGAAAAAGAAGAAAGAAAGAAAGAAAAGAAGAGAAAAGAAAAGAGAGAAGGAAGAATTACGCGTCGTTGTTGAAAATAATTCGTAAGTAACGTGTAAAAGAACTTTTTGAGATTGTATTTGAAGTCGATCAATTCCATCGTTCAAATATAGTCAGAACTTAATTAATAGAGGAAAAAAAAAAGGACTATGCAGAATATCATACTGCAAGATATAAACGATGAAAAAAATGTTCTCCTTTAATATGGGAAATACTACTTGATTCTCCTCCCTTAGATTCTCTCGGCGTTTCTCCAAGCTATTATCGATTTTTTTCTATGACACTAAGTAATCACATTTTAAAATAAGATAATTCATCAACAAAGCAAAGATTCCTAGCTTAGATTAATAAATATTTTACTTTTTAAAGACATGCGTATTTTTACTGTAATTTTATCGTAAAAAAAAAAATATATATATATATATATATGTATGCAAATAATCAGAATTTGTAAAATTCGTGTCACGTTTGGAAAAGGGCTCGTAAATTCTAGAGTTAATTACATTTTAATGAATAAAACATTTTATTAAAATTTTTCCATGTGTTCTTGGGTTAAGTAATTCTGTATATACACATACATATTAATTTACATTATTAAATATCTGAGTAGAGATAAATGAGAAGAACTTACAAAAGTAAAAAAAGGAAAAAAAAAAAAAGAAAAAAAGAAAAAAGAAAAGAAACAAAAGAAGTTGCTTTTCTCGAAAAGAAACTGCGAATCTTTTCGAGATAATGCCATCAAAAAATTTTATATAAAAGCCGTAAATGCGAGGAGAAAAAGGGAAATCTAATTAACGTTCGTATATTTTAGAATACTATTACTATTATTGTTATTATTATTATTATTATTATTATTATTATTATTATTATTATTATTATTATTACTATGTCATTTTTTTCTCTTATAATATGAACATTTTATTGACCACAAATATTTTTCTTTCACTTTATTTTTAAATATATATTTTACAAATGTTTTTAAAAATCCATACAAATCAAATTTTTATAACATCATATTTTTATAACATACATATACACTATATTTTATTCTACAATAAATCTTTGTATCCATAGAAATTCTATATAAAGTATACATGCTTACAAACGTACATATATACGTATCTATGAACATTCATTCTATTTTATTTAAGATTTATTATTTATTTATCACAGGTAGAGAGGAGTGTCTCATCACCCTGGCATGTAAGTGCCCTAGGTCGCCGGCCAAGTATTTAAAAATACATGGTGGGCACGATAGGCCACGTGCGCGCTTGCGCACGCTAGAAGAAAACTATTTCAGAGTGATACTACGAGCGGATTATACTTTACACGTTACTTGATTTGATCAAGCACAAAACGTTGCTGTTTTCGTTTACGATACTTAAGAGAAGAAAAGAAAAAAATAAAGAAGAAAAAGAAAATAAAAAGAAAGAAGAAAGAAAAAAAATGAAAGAAGAAGAAAAAAAAGAAAAGAAAAAAAAAAAAAAAGAAAATTACGAATCAAATGATGATTCTATTTTTCTTTCTTCTTTTTTATTTTTTATTTTTTATTTTCTTTCCTTCTCCAATTTCTAAACTTCAACATTTTCATCTCATTATTGTTTACGTATAAATTCTATTTCTAATAACAAGAATGACCGTGAAAAGGAATAGCATAATAACTACACAATTGAACAATTCTATATAGAACGAAACAAAAAAAATAAATAAATAAATAAATAAATATAAATAAATCTCGGAGTTCATTGAAAGAATATTTTATTAGGATTTAGTATACAATCAAGATAAAGAGAGAATATATCCAGAGAAAGAGAGAAAGAGACAGAGACAGAGAGAGAGAGAGAGAGAGAGAGAGAGAGAGAAAACACTTCAACATATATCTTCTTACTTTCTGAATACTTTTACACAATACATGTACATGACACGTTTTGATTTCATAATCGTAACTGATTTTATAATAAATTTTCTCAACATGATAGTTCGAGGAAAGTAAGTTCCTTGAAAGCTCGTTAAAAATATTACATTTATATAGAATAAAATATAAGGAACATCATCGATCATTTTTTTTTTTCTTCTTATAATTATATATTATACGAACTCAATGAAAAGTGATAAAACATATATATATATATATATATATATCAATTATTTATATATATATATAAATATATAAATCATATTATATATATATAAATCAAAAGTGGATATTATTATTCAATTATTATTATTATTATTATTATTATTATTATTATTATTATTATTATTATTATTATTATTATTATTATTATTATTATTATTATTATTAGTTAATGAACTGCAAGTCATAAAAATTTGTTAGATGGAAGGTTTTATGTTATTGTTTTCATTAGATATTATCCGTAATCGACTATCTGCGCGACTCCCTTCTCTGTAACATCAATGCAAGAGAGTTGAAAATTTGTTATCGCTGCTACCAATCTTGTAGGCCGTATAAACAAACCAATGGATTTTAGGTTAATTCTATTCCGATCCTATGTCGGTGTATTTCTACTTGTCTTCGACAGCAAGAACGAGTGAAAATAGCGTCAGTAAGGAGAAATCAGCAGCAAGCGCTCTATAACTCTCTGGCAGAGCATTGGCTATCTTTCTCTCTCTTTCTCTTTTTCTCTCTCTTTCTCTCTCTCTCTCTCTCTCTCTTTTTCTCTATTTCTTTCTCTTTCACTCACATATTTCGCACGCACGTGCGCGCACGTATACCTCCCGAATAGTATATACAATTTCTTACTATTGCTATCTTCGTTATTTCTTCTTGAAACGTTTACGCAATCCTCTTCGCGGTTATCGGATAGAAAGAAGCTTTCAGAAAGTAGTCATTGAAGATTTTCTCATGATTACGATCACTCTCTTTGGATAACTCCATCATGAAACGTTCTAACGCGAGATACGAATAATTTATTTTATAATGATAATTCGAATGTGTATCACTTAATTTGTCATTGTATTGTAAATTCGAACGTTTAAATATAATGAAAATTTCAATGATTTCATTCAAAAGATTAATGTTTGTACGTGGATTTCTCATTTCTCTCTTTTTTCATTCCTTTCTTTTCTTTTTTTTTTGTTTTTTTTTTTTTTTTGTTTTTTTTTTTTTTTCTTTTGATACAATACCACGTGATACTCAATGAATTAAAGTGACATTATAATAAAATAGCGGGGAAATAAAATGGGCAGAATTTTTTTCTTTTTCTTCTTTCTATTATTTTAATTGAGTTTTGTATTCTTTTTCTTTTTCCACTTTTTAATTTAAATAAAAATATTAAAAGCGTCAGAGTTTTAACAATAATAACAATTTGAATTATTCAATGTTTCTTTAAGCTTAAACTTTGTACAATATGTAAATTTACATTCGAAGGTGGAACATAAATAAAAAAAAAAAAAAAAAAAAAAAAATGAAAAAAAATAAAAAAGAATAAAAAAAGGAAAAAAGAGTTCGTTCCATAATTCAATTTAATAAAATTATTGATTATGAAAAAACTTTTATCCACTGCGACGAAACTCAAAATAATATATGTAAATACATTTTTATTGATTTTTCAGTTTACTCGATCATTCGTATATTAAATATATTCTTGATTTATATCTTTTGTTATTATTTATTCCATCAAAATTTTATAATTTTATATTTTCTGCGTATAGAATTTTTTGAAATCACTTAACATCGATGGAAATGAAAGAAAATGAAAAAGAATCGTTCTGAATATGTCTCGCAAATTTTCTCACTTCGCATAAGAAAAAAAAAAAAAAAAAGAAAAAAAAGAGAGAAAAGAAAAGAAAAGAAATTTTAGCATCCATAAAGTAAACGATCTAATCGATTTAAGGATTTTCTTTCGATTTTATTTTAATCGATCGTTTTTATTCATCGCCGTGTTTATTCATTGAATCATACGTTCACTTAATTCCATTGACGTTGATTGAACTTTTATTTTTCATTTATTCCTCGCTAATGAAAATCTATAAAGTAATTTTATAGGATTAAATTTGATGATTTATCTGGCCATTCGGCAAATACCCAAACCAATTCTATTCTGTTGTAATGCCAGTTTAGCCAATCCCTAGCAAGACAAGCAATATTGTTAGCCAGGCATTCATCTAATAACAGTCAATTGTCATAAAGAAGATTTAAAGAAACATATTGCAATAGATCAAATATATATATATATATATAGTTATTCAAAAACATTGTAAGAATTGATGTGCAACGATGAACTGAGGTAGAACGTCAAATCTAATTACATATTCATCAATCATACAAGTCCAAACATTGACTTGGAATTAATGATGAAAAGAAGAAAAAAAAAAAAAAAAAAAAAAAAAAAGAAAGAAAAAAATACGATATTCGAGAAATACGAGGATTCATTTCGTATTAATGTTTTGGCAAAAGAGATGCTTTTGTTTGTCAAATGAATATTTAACGAAACATTTATATATAAATTCAATTCTGGAAAAGATCTCTGACTAATGTAAAAATAATATATATATATATATATATATATATATATATATATATATATAACTATATATTCTACTAGATAAACACACATTATATATATATTCTAGAAATTCCCACATTCTAGATGGTTTAAAAAAAGCCGTGTTCACTCGGTAAAGACGAAAATTTCAAATTTCACAAATCATTTACTAAGAAGAAAGAAAAAAGAAAAAGGAAAAATAGAAAAAGAATGATCGGTCCAACCAAATAAATCTAACTGATCCTAATATTTTACAGATATATACGGTATTATAATATAATATACTCGACCTCATTTGAAATATAAGATAACTTTTATACAAAAATTTCAGATTTATAAGTTTAAATTATTCTCTTGCAAACGATGAAGTTAAAAGGTTCGTTCGATAGTTGAGCGTATGTACACACACACACACACATACTCTCTCTCTCTCTCTCTCTCACACACACACATACTTTCTCATACACACACACACACAAACACATATATATATTTATATATGTACTTTGGATCGTCTAATCATTGATTTTCTCATTTTACATATATACGCTTACGTGTATCCGCAAGAACGAGCATTTTGATGTGTTCCATATAGAAAACAGTAAATATAGATACGATCTCTTTGATACAACAATAAGCGTCGATGGTATGTATCTTACGTTTCTTCGCCTCACAAATAACAGGAAATATTGATAGAACTTATATTATGATCGACATAAATGTCACGCACAGTTGAAAAACGTCAACGGCTTACTTAACCGGAGACGGAAAATTTCACGTCGTCGAAGAGCACGCATTAAGGAACATTCCATTTCGCACAATATGTGACTCGAAATCATAATCAGATTTTTTAATTTATATTCCCTATCTTATTAAATCAATTAAAATTTATTTAAATGCGATCTTTCGTTTACGATCAAAATCAAAAATGAATGTCGTTTTAAAATACGAAAATATTTGTCAATATTTTTCCCAAGTGTATCGAAAATTTTTCAATAATAAATCGATCGTTAAGTATATACTCGTTGATTATAAATTGACGATCGATCGAATTTATTTTTTATTAGGAATAATAGGAAAAAAAAAGAAGAAGAAGAAGAAGAAGAAGAAGATTAAGAAAAATTAAATCGATGATTTTATTTGTCGTATATTTTAATTGTATGAAAAAAAAAAAACAAAAAAAAACGATTCAACGATTTTCAATTAAATCGTAAATCTAATGATTTTTAATTATCTCACTTTAACGTAAAACATAATGTTTCTTTTTCTTTCTTTATTTTTCATATCATTAATTAATTACACATTTAATCGATATTTTATAAAAGTTAAGATGAAATTATTCGATTTAGAAAAAAGAAGAAAGGAAAGAAAGGGAAGTTTTAACATAGAACGAGTTTTTAATTTGCAAAACGTGAAGTCGGAACGTCACGAACGTCACCGTTGAAAAAAAAAAAAAAGAAAAACCAGAAAGGGGAAACGTGGAAAAAAGAAAAAGTAATCGGTGAGAAAGAAAATTTGGAAGAGTAAGTGAGTGAGTGAGTGAGCGAGTAAGAGAGAAAAAAAAAGAAAGAGAGAGAGAGAGAGAGAGATAGAAAGAGAGAAAGAGGTAAATAGAAAAGGATGAGTAGAGTGAGAGAAGATAGAAAAAAAAATGCGGGAATATTCGAAAATAGCCAACGATGGGTGTCGACTCTTAAGTTTAGGCTGACAGAAAGACGCGGACGGCGTCTTTGTCAGCGTTTATAACTTCGTGCACACAGTTCGTGCAGCTGGAGCTGCGGCTAAATAAACCACGGTACCACGGTATGCATAAACGAATAAAACAATGGTGAGGGTACGCGTTGACGTCACCGACATCAGGGAGACAGAGAGGAACATCTTTTAGTCATTGAAAATCCACAATTCGTTAATTACAAATACGATATATGAGTACAGTACAATATGTATTACGATCCGATCCAATTCAATACGAACGAATTTCAAATTTCAATTTGAAAGTTCGTGCCAAAGATTAAATGTTAATGCCGATAAAAGGAAATTAAATTTCTTTTTATATATTTTATACAAATTTAATTTATTTTATATATGTTTAATAAATTAAGTACAAAGAAAAATTTTCTATTGATCCTAAGCGTATCTTTACTTAAATAAAAATAACTTAAAACGTACGACTAGACGGATAGATTACTATGTTCGTATGGAGAAATGAAGAGAGAGAGAGAGAGAGAGAGAGAGAGAGAGAGACAGAGAGATGAGAAGAAACAAAGTAAAAAAAAAAGAATTTAACAGTTAAGTGGGCATGCCATAAATATCCGAGCGCTTTCGTGTTCGTTCTATCGGTCAACTGGTACCAATATGATAGTATCTACTACCTTTTATATTTTCTCTTATATTTTCTAATAATTTATAGCGCGATAATATCGTTCATCTTCCATCGTATTATATCGCAGCCCTGATAAATAAATTTTCTTTTGGATTTATTATTTCGTCTTTACGGTTAATATTATCGATATTATTTATTATTACTCTTTTTAATGGATCATGGATCAGACAATTTTTCCTCCCCCCCACCCCCCACCCCCTTGTAATATGTATTTTTTATATTATTTATATATCTAGATAAACATGCAATATTATATCGATATCTATTTATATAAATATATATATATATATGTATATATTTGTTTTTTTCTTTTTTTTGGATTTAGATGTTAAAAATATTTATTTTAATATCTTGTCTCTTTTATTAATCGAATTAAATTTTTGGCTAATAGGTAATATAAAAAACGAAATATCTTTTTTCTTTGTAATCTTTTGTCGACATGTTTATTATTTTATCCATTCTTTTTCTCTGAAAACTTATTTACGAACAATACGATCTCATAAACTATTATATTATTCAATATCTTACAATGGAATTTTATTATTTTAAACTAGGTTCGATTGTTCACCGGATTACCATGCTATTTTTGTTAACGAGCCTGTCGATAATTCGTGACGTAAAATCTACAAATAAAATTCTATATCCGACGCAATGGTAATTCAATCGTACTACGCTCCCCCTTTCAATTTCTACTGTTTGTAACGTAATCGATTGTCATTAATGTTTTTTCTATCATTCGATATTATAAAAACAAAATGAAAATCGATACGCATTCGATAAATTTGATAGAATCATTATTCCACGTTTCGTCTATTATGTTTTAAAGAATTTATTCGTCATTGATCATTCATAAATGATTTATAGATTTATAGGACACATTTGGAAATTCATTCGCATTCATATATATGTGTTTATACATTCACGACATATACGATTATACTTGTATAAACTTTTCCAAAATCGTAAATCTGTAAGCAGACACACATATCTAAGGAATAAACAAAACTGTCATTAAATTGTTTAATTCGCTAAATTGTTTTAAACGATCCAAAATGTGTACAATGTCTTTTGCGATCCTTCGTGGTATTACGAAATTAATAAACAATTTTGAACGATTGGATAACAAAACGTTAATCGTTCTTCGTTAATATCAAGAAAAATTAAAAGAAACGTAAATTTTTCATATTTGACTATTCGATGAATTGTAATTATAATGGAGGGAAGAAAAAAAAAATCTATGCCTATTAATGTTACTTCAACTAATGGCAATTCAATTTGCCAAATATTTTTCCTTTTCTTTTTCTTTTGTAATAACAAAAAATACGCTCTGAAAACTACGAAATATAATTTTTTTTCCTCACGTTCATATTACATTTGAATATTTCTATCAATGTAATCATAAACTATAAAGACAATTATTTTTACGATTAATAAATATTAAAATTGCATATATATATATATATATATATATATATATAATTGTTTTATTTAGCGTGCTAAATTGTGAAACTGTTAACTACGATTTATTATTTATTATCTTTACTCTTCATTAATTTATAATAATTATTATAATAAAATATAGTTTATTTATTATAGAGATAAATCGGATATAATAAAGAAAATTTTATTGTTTATTATATAATAGATAATTCAATTGGTAAATGGAATTCATATAAATCATTAAAAAGTTATATTTAATAGATACAAAATTATTATATTACATTTATTGTTACAATAAAAATTCAAATGTTTCGTAATTCAAAACATTCATAATGATTCCATTTGTCATATCAAATTTCTTCGTATTATCAAATTACAAACTTTATATTATTTTATTCGATTCAGATAATATTTATTAAACATATGTATTATTAGGGGGACCGGAAAGTAATGTCGCTTTCTTAAATTAAATTCAAACGAATAAATTTTTAACAAGTTTTTATTTTTAATTACAATCAAATATCGACATGCGCAGAAACGACATTATTTTCCGGTTCCCCCTAATATATGGTTAATGATTTTTAAAGGAACATTTTAAATGCGTAATAATTACGTAACAGAAAAAAAAAACTATGAGAATCAACAATGTTGATACATTTTGAAAATCAAATCCAGACACGTATGTCACTTTCCTTTATAATTCTTACATTAACACGCTCTTCGAAATTCTAACGATATGTTCGCTTATATAATAATCTCAAATATTTTACGTACATAAATATATCACGTAAACGTTGACATATCCCTTTTCCATCTAATATTATATTTCTCTCTCTCTCTCTCTCTCTCTCTCTCTCTTTATCTCTCTCTTTCTCTTTCTCTCTATTTGTCTATCTTCTTGAACCCTTTAATACCAACAATTATTACAAATTACAATTTATCAATTGAAATATTTTCAATTTATTATTTGATAATTAATTTTGAATGATAAATGAATGAAACAAATAATTCGATTAGAGTACGGAATAATATCAATCGAGTAGTATAAAAAAATTTGTTTTACAAATATAAAAAGTAATTTTTAAGAAGAAGAAGAAGAAAAAAAAAGAAGAAAAGAAAAAGAACACTTGGAATTTAATCATTGATTAAAAGTTAAAAACAAAATTATTTCATTCATATCTATAATATCGTTATAATTTAAATGAAGTTTACAATAAATCATAGTTATATGATTCTTAGAATGAGATCATTATCAGCTCGTATCTATCCTGTTCGAATTATTTCCTTCGTAATAATAAAATGACTAATCGAATTATGCGTCAAATATTTACATACACAAAGTCCTCGATGTATCTACTATCGTCTTAATGCTCAAAAATTAGATCGTTTGTTGTTTTTGGAACGTTGACAGAAAATTCGGTGGACTTTACTAAACACCATCGTATGTAGTAAAACGTAGTAACTCATTAAATAGTCGAATTTTGATCTTTCTTAAAGAACTAAAGTCAAAATATAATTATTCGCTTTTCTATTAAAGAAATAGCTCTAATGATACAAATTAAATTCGAATTAAATTCTTCCTTCCATGTAATCGAACGACGTTTAAGAAAACTATATATATATATATATATATATATATACCTACTTTCGATGTTAAACGCGTTTCGTAAAACAATTAAATAACATTGAACTTCTTCGGCTATTTTAAATAAATTCAAAATCGAAAATTGATTTTGTATTTATCTTACATTATTTTACTCGTTCTTTTCTTATTCCTATTGTATCATCCTTATTGTTGGATTTTAAATAACATAAAAACATTAACTTTTTCATAATTTTTATACGACATGTTTTATCGTACTTAATCATTAACATTTACATTCGTTCGATATCACTTATTATTTTCTAATAAATTCGATACTAAAAGTAGTTCAACAATGATGAAGCAAATACAACGATAAGAAAACAAACACTTTATTTTGATTAGATATATATATATATATATATATATATATGTGTACAATGTTACAAATAGATTACTCTAATGCAATTTTTAATAATTCAATTTGTTTTCACTAAATTCCTCGGATAAACTTTTGTGAATTTGATTTGACATTTTGAAACGCACGAATATAATTACTCAGTATTAAAATGTTACAGACAATTGAATTTACAAGTATGATTATATAGTAACTGTAATCGTACGGTATATCGATTTAATGTGATTTAAGATAGCGTTAAACATAATTTTACAATGGTATTTGTTTGTTCTTTAAAAAAAAAAAAAAAATAAATAAATCAATAAAAACATAAAAAGAAAAAACAAATTAGTCTATCGTAGGTTATATATTTTACTACGTGAAATTTCTAGAAACTTGTGCAATGAATTCTATTAATAAAACGAAGTATTCGTGTAAACATATTCGAGAAAATAACAATGACATAGACAGTTGTACGAATATTATTAAAAATTTTTCTCTCGTTTATTTCATATAATAACAATAATTATAATTATTTTCACATTTATATGATTTTCACATTGCTTATCTCATCATAGAGTAATAAAATAATTTCTTTCGTAGTGCGTTTAAATGCAATTTTGAAAAAAAAAAAAGAAGAAGAAAAAAGAAAAATACTCTATAAAAAAAATTTGATTATTTACAAAAATTTTGTTTAATTTTAAAATGAAAAAAGAGAACGAAAAAAGGATAAGGGAGAAAGAGAAAGAGAAAGAGAGAGAGAGAGAGAGAGAGAGAGAGAGAGAAAGAGAGGAAGAAAAAAAGGAAGAGGGACAAGAGAGAGAGAGAGAGAGAGACAAAAGCAAAAAACAAAACAAAGAATAGTAACACGTAAAGTCAAAACGAACAGAAATAAAACGACGGAGGTTGTTCTTTCATCGTCTCTTCTTCATGACGATGACAAGATAGCAAGCAAGAAAATTTATAACGTTACCTTACCACCGAAGCGATCGTCCCGATTGATCTAAATTTACATGTTATCCGTCCGTACACAAATCTATATATATATATATATATAGATATATATATATATATATTATCACGTTTGGTAGTGCGTCGTTAGATTCTCTCGAAATTAACGAGGCGAATATTAGAGCGGCATTGTTCACAGTCGGATTATTTAGAACGGAACATTTTGTCTAATCCTAAGAATCATGACAACCGTATCACATAATCAAAATGTATTTGAAAATAAAATCTACCAAGAAGAATTAATTTATCCTCTCTCCTATCCCTCCATCCGTTTTATTTTATTTATTCGTTTTTATTTATTTATTTTTTTTTTCTTTTTTATAGAAAAAGAAGAGGGGAGAAAAAAACATAGAAGTTAATTATAAACTTTTACGATGTACTAATCAATAATATTTGTACTTCATATATGTATATATATATATATATAACATCGAAATCTAATTCTCTTATTTGCTATTCTAATATATCTATCGCAGGTGTCATCATTTGTTTTTGGCGAGCATTAACAAAGTTGCATTTCTATCGTTAGAAGTACGCTTAATGATTCTTGTCGGGAAACTAATGACACCGAGATTTATCCATTTGATTTTTATTTCGCATTCTTTACTAACTACGAATCTTTTCTTGGCTACGTTTTTAAAGAAAATTTCAAATTGATCTAACAAAGAATCTTCGTTATTTTGAATATTTATATATAATACATTAATGCAACGATCAAAATCATCGATGAAACTTCGTACGAAAAGTTCACTTTTAAATTTAGCCTCTATCTAGTCTGTGTATATTGATTCGCTTCAAAAGTGTTCTCGGTATTAGACGAACGAAAAAAAATGTTCTATGAATACAAAAAAACTTATATCCGATATACAATATATTCAAGTTATTATCTCGAAAAAAAAAAAGAAAAAAAAAATATAATTATTTTGAGATCGTACGTTACGAACTTTTTTCTTTAACTAATTCGATAGATCATTATAAACGAAAATCAAAATTTTCATCTCACTCGTTATATATCTGCCCGTATAAGATTTATTTTCTTTTATAAAATTTTAACATGAAGGGAACAGAAAAGAATCGAAAAACAAGCCAAACATGGATTATATTTATACACATGTGCAATAAAATGTCATTGTTGACAGTGTATGAAGTAATGAATCTTTGTAATATCTTAAATGCTTCGTGGTTCTTAAGTTACATTAGACTGTTGCTATATACATAAAAAGTTTTAGTATGTATATATGTATACATCTATGCAAATAATTACATATACATGTATGTATGTATGTATGTATGTATGTATGTATGTATGTATGTATGTATGTATGTATGTATGTATGTATGTATGTATGTATGTATGTATGTATGTATGCAAATAATTGAGTATGCATGGATATATGTATGTATATATGCAAATAATTATGTATGTATGTATATATGCAAATAATTATATATATATTTATATATGTATTATCTAACGACAT
>NC_062203.1:3434083-3444083 GCF_912470025.1 Vespa velutina | reverse complement strand
AATCTCCGTTTAATATCCATTTCGATTGTTCTATGCTACAATAATTTTTTAATAATATTTTATATAATTTAAATATAATATATAATTTTAAATTTCCTCGTTAGTACGATCGTATATAAAACATGAAGATCTCGTTAAATCTCGTTTCTTATTTTTTTATAATGACTTTTTCTTTTTTTTTTTTTTTTTTTTTTTTTTTTTTTTAATGACTTTTTTTTTTAAACGACAAAATTCTGATCGTTCGTAATATTTCTTTAGATAAAATATAATAGCGAATAAATGAATACGAATAAAATTGTATAATTAAACCGACACGCGTATAAATGTCCGATGAAACATAATTGTGACTGAAGTCATGAAAACGATGACTTGAAACGAAACGCGACTGAAATATTGCGAATCGACCTTTAATCGGTACTTTTCCTCTTTCTTTTCCCTTTTTTATTTTTATTTTTATCTTTCTTTTTTACGTTTTTCTTTTTTTCTTTTTTTTTCGTTTCTTTGTTTCTTGTTTCATTTTTCAAACATAAGATCTAAAGAATTCACACGTTGCCACATCTTTTTATTAAACTTTGTCCTTAATTTAATAACAACTTAATAACAGTTGGAATATTATAAATTTCATAAGAAATTTATTATATTTTATTATCTCATTTCATTTACTCGGACCTTGAAGTGTTATAAATTTCATTAAGAAAAACAAAAAAAAGACAAAAAACAAAAAAAAAATAAAAAAGAGAAGAAGAAAAAAAAATATTTTAAATACATTTTGAAATCAAAAAATCCGATACAACGCGTCATGATTTGTGATGGAGATAATCCGTTTGTCGAATAAATTCGATCGAAGTTCATACGAAAATTTTGTTTGCATTAATGTTATTTGTCGAGACAAAAAAAAAAAAAAAACGAAAAAAAAACAAAAAAAAAAAAAAAAAAAGATAACGCCGCTCATTTTTTTTTACTGTATCGAAATGGTTTATTAGGGGAGAAAAGAAATGGGGAAAAAAAAAGAAAAAAAAAAAAAAAAAAAAGAAAAGAAATATTGTATATCGAAGACCGACGAAAGAAAAAATTTCGGATGAACGGGGTTGACGATGAATCGTGGAATTGTCGTCGACATTCGTTTCTTACATTAACGCACGTGCGCTGCTTTCGTTCAGACTTCAGAGACGAGTGTTTCGGCAAAATAAACGAGGAGCCAGAAATAAATGAGAGGAAGGGGCGGGAGAGCGGGTTCCGTTTCTCTGTCTCTCTCTCTCTCTTCATTTCTCTTTGTCTCTGTCTCTCTTTAGTTCTTACTTAATATTCTTCAACCTTGTTTCATGTGTAGAGTACGCGCACGTGCTAGGTAAAATCGAAAGTTAGAACCGATCAAAATGTGAAAAAAGAAAAAAAAAAAAGAAAAAAAAAAAAAAAAAAAAGAATTAAAATAATACCTGAAACCAAAGTTAGAAATAATGGCGAACGATTAAGTTAAAATTATAGACCATTATATTGATTTTTAAACGAAGTAGACAGATAGTATACGTATTTTGAATAATGACAAACTTTTTTTCATTTATTTCTCATAAAAAAGATCGATTCAATAAAATGTTTCGAATAATGAAATAAAAAGGAATATGGTGAAAGAAAATATTTTTATTAAAGTATATCAGCCCGACTTTACTAACAATAAGAAATAAAAAGATAATAATAATAATAATAATAATAATAATAATAATAATAATAATAATAATAATAATAATAAATTCATGAGATACGAAACTAATGAAAATTCTCCCCTCTTGGAAGGATTAATATTAACCCCATTATAGTCTGACCTTTTTTTCTTTCTCTACTTTTCGAAATAATTATACCACGTAATAAGTTCGGATAGATAATAATTATCATAATTTATTATTTGCAAATATTTAATTAAAATAATACATTAATTTTGTTAATCTATACCACCATGAGATATATTGCAAATTTGTATTATATAAAAAGAATGCATGCATGTAATATAATTTTTTATATAAAATATGTGAAATATCTTTTAACGAATAATTTTAAAACAAAATATATATGTTCTCCCATGGAAACTTTTTATAGGAACGATCAAAGAATTAGTTTTTTCTTTCTTCTATTTTTTTTTTTTTTTTTTATTTCTTTTTTTTTCCTTTTTTTTCTATTTATAATATAAAATTCATCAATAAATTTCTTATACCATAGAGTATTTTCTTACTACGATAGGGATTTATTAATAGATCTGGTATTACTATCAATAATATTTATACGATGTCGAGCGAATAATATTGCTTGTTCCTCGTTCGAGTTAGTGTTTTAACTAAGAGTCATCCAATTTATAGCCGCTGATATTTTTCAAATTTCTTTTTTTCTCTTTACGAGTCTCTTAATAGCTTCAATTTTTATATTTCAAACGAATAATATTGTAAAACGTAACTGTGCAAGACTGGAATCAAGAATTTTTTAAAATATCATTTGATATATTATAGTTATAACTTGACGTAACATTGAAATTACAAAGTCACGTGAAAATGTTATTTTTAAATGAAAAATGTTATAACGTAGAAGTAATTAAAAAAAAAAAAAGAGTGAAAAAGAGAGAGAGAGAGAGAGAGAGAGAGAGAGAGAGAGAGAGAGAGAAAGATAAAGAGAGACAATTATTGTACGAATCTTTATAATTATTATTATATAAATTTCTTTTATAATTATTATATAAAATTCTTTTTTCGTAATTTATTGATTTTAGGTGAATGCAAGTACCAGGAGATGTTCCCGCCTGAATCAAAATTCGATATAGATCCGGGATTAGACAGGACGGTGATCAGTAAGTATATATTTTAATAAGTTATTCAAGAAACTCAAGCAATGGAGTTAAAAAAAAAAAATATATATATATATATATATATATATATATATATATATATATATATATATATATTATATATAAATCGATATTGTAACCAGAACATAAATATACAGGGATTCTTTGATCATGCGAAATTGGCAAAAGAACATTTACATTTAACGAATGGAATAGTATAATAAATTGTGCATCTTAGTCGTCAAAATTTTTTGGCTAATTTACGAAGAAAACGATTTCAAGTTTATAAAAGTTTTACATCGAATTTAAATCTCGATCATAAAAAGTCAATCAAATTTACGAGAAAATTTAAATAACTTTTTTCAATTCTTTATGATATAATTTTATTCCATAAAATATATATATATATTATATATACAGAATATATAGAAAATCTATACTATTTTTTATCTATACTATATATACTATTTTCGAAAAATTTTAATTATTCGAAAATTTTACTGCATACTGCATGAATGAATGAGTTATACCCATATACGATAAATTTTTCATTTTCTCCCAGATTATGCTAGGACTCAGGTCTCGTTTGCTATTATCAGTATGTTTATAATGATAATGGGATTCTGCTTCTCCATCTACACGTTCCGCAACCCACGCTACATGTTCAAACGGCTGGCCGGAGGAATACATTTCATTAGTGGTAATTAATTTCGAAGTAAACACTGCAAATTACGAATGCAATTGTACGTGCATAATTACTATCAGAATGACAATAAATTTTTACGTAATACGTTATCCCACAATGAAAATGAATCTCGATATTTTCCACTTACCTTTTTTCTCTACATATGTATACACATACATACATATACATATATATACACAATATTGTTGTTGTGTTGTTCACCAATTCATGCTATGCCTAATCATGCTTCATCTATTCTATACCTATTCCATTCATAATCTATTCATGCTCCATCTATTCAGACTTGACCTATTCTTTGTCAGACCTATTCATATTTCGTCTATTCATGCTTGACTTATTCTTGCTTGACCTATTCTTACTTGACCTATTCATGTTTGATCTATTCATGCTTGGCCTATTCGTGCTTGACCTATTCTTGCTTGACCTACTCAAAAATTGTATATATAAATATATATAAACATATTGTAAGGTAATTAGTTAATTTTAATTAATTCATTCATTATTTAAAAAAAAAAAAAATTGATCTTCATCCTGGCAATACCCTTTTGAAAAAATATTTTGTCTTACGTTTTTCATTTATTAACGATGAATAATATATAATAATAATAATAATAATAATAATATTTTTTTCTCCCCCAAATATTTTCTCTAATAATTTTTATCAACGTCATCGAATACTAATAAGATATATGATAAAAATTATTTTTACAGCTGCTTGCAACATGGTGGTAATACAAGTACTCCTTTCTTCGGTCGATTACGAAAGCACAAACGTTTACGAAACGTTCCCTAAGGGTGCGATCATGAGATACGATTTTTCTCTTATCCTGGCATGGATCGTCTTCCTTTGCAACCTAATCGCGGGATGTGCCTTTATGCTTTTCTCGAGGAAAAGGAAGAGGGACAAGGCGCCAACCGAGGAGATCGCTATGGCCGATGAACCAACGATAATCGGTCGTTAGTCCCCTTCATCCTCATACGTATGTATATGGTGTTCGTACATATAGGGTGTTTCATTTAATTCGACCATTAGAAATATCGAGTTTCGTTCTCTTCATTTTTTTCGTGATACGAAAGAAACAATAAAAAAAAAAAAGAAACAAATAATAATTCAACATTTATTTCTTTCTTTCTTTTTTTTTTTTTTTTATCTTATTATTAGATTAAAATTTTATATTATTTTTGAGATCGACCAACAATTTTTTTTTTTTTTTTCTTAGCCAATGAAAAAATTTTCTTCGTTCATCGACAGATAATTTTTAACAAATACGAATGACGTTACATAATACGAGAAAGAGAGAAAGAAAGAGAATAAAATATTTACACGTTTTATCGGAAATGATTTTTTATAAAAGATTTTTACTATTATTAATATAATCACTATTATATTAACACTCTAAGCAAATCTTTACGATATCAGAATAGAATTCAAAAATAATTAAAACTACAAAGAAATCGTTCGTTCAAGCGTAAAAAATAAAATACATCGAAGTTAATGACAATCCTATCGAAAGTTTTCTTAAATAAAATATTTTGTCTTCGCGAACGTTCACATTTTTAAACTCATTCGTATTTCCAGAAAGATTTCGAAAGAACGATTTCACAAAAGATGATTTAAAAGAAAGAAGGATTTCGTATAAATCGAAAATACGAGAAAATAAAAATGAAAAGTGAAATAATAAAAAATAATATTTTCCTCTGAAAATCAACATTTCAAATGATTGGTCTAGATGAAACGCCCTGTATATATACATACATACATACATACATATATATATATATATATATATATATATATATATAACAGCACACAAAGAAAGGGTATAACTACGCTTGCGCGTCTAAGGTTTACTACGTTACATTACGTGCAGAGCAAACGTTTCCAAAAATATCACCCCATTATACTATTTCCCGTCTTCTCCGGTTCTTCGTCTCTCAAAAATAGTTGTCCACCAAAATATGTGTGTTTATATATATATATATATATATATATATATATATATATATATATATAAATTCACAAATATAAAAAAAATCTGATTGTAAATCTGTTTATATAATATTAACACTTTTCGAATAATATTGAAATTAATAAAAAAAAGAAAAAAGCAGAACGATTCACGTTGATCGTAATTATTTAACTTAATATAATATAAATAATATCATATTAATATTATCTTCGTTCTATACAACAATTTTTCATCGTAAATAACACGATGATATGTATTTAATTTCTGACAAATTATACATTGTCTTTAATATAATTATATATTACGTTGATAAATATTATAAACGTAATAGAATTATTTCATCGATATTTCGTTATTAGATTTTCACAAAGTCAATATTTCATTGATGATCGTGAAAACAATGTCGTTTCAATATTGTCACGTATATATGAAATATCTGTAAATAGATATCTATATTGTATACGTATATTTGCTTTATCGTTATAAGAATGTACGAAAAGTACAATATTCAAAAAATGTATATTAAATCGCGAAAGCGTGCGTTCAAATAATTTATGTATATCTCTTTTCTCGTATGCTCGTTAAATGTATTTGTTCGTATGACTATAAAAAAGAATGAAAGAGAAAAATAGAGAGAGAAAGAGAGAGAGAGAGAGAGAGAGAGAGAGAGAAGGAGAGAGGGTGCGTATTGCGAGTTTGAGAGTTGCGTGTAAGAATTCGAAAACCGATCAATGTCTCAAACATATCTCAAATTAATACCTCATAATGATAATATCATAAATTAAGAAATACCTATATCAATATTTAACAATCACAAAAATATTAATTGGAATAACAATTGGAACGTTTATACTATTGGTATATATATATATATATATATATATATATATATATATATATATATATATATATATATACATAAATTCTCTTTTATACTTTATATAGGAATAAACACAATCATTTTATAATCTCAGAAGGTAATATTATCTCTGTCCATGATAAGAATTTTAAATCAAACGAGAACACGTTTATAAATATATTATTAATCATGCGATATATTTATAAATATAAACAAAAAGAATTGATGATTAAATCGTGTAGATGGAAAAAAAAAATAAATAAATAAATAAATAAAAATAACAAAAACTAAAAGAAAGAAGAAGTGTACAAAACTTAACGAAAGACTCGACACTTGAAGATCTAATCGTAATGTATGTCACATAATTAATTTATCGATAAATTTCTTTTAATTATCTTTCGAAGTATTGATTGTTTAAATTATTTCTTTTTTCTTATTCTTTTTCTTTTTATTTCTTTTTCCTTTTTTTGTTTTTCTTTTTGTTTTCTTTTTTTTTTTTTTTTATTAAACGTTTCATGAAATTTTAATTGGCCCTTACTGACATATGTACATATATATAATCGTCATAAATATCAACGATACAGGTGTACCTACTTACCTGCATAATTAAAATTCAATAAAACCAAATTTTCAATTTTATTTACGATTTATTATATATTTTATAGAATTGATTTTTTTGTTTTTTTCTATGTACAGATGGATCAAGGTGATTCGCTAAATCTATTTAAAAATAATTCTCGATGATAATGATAATATGATAATGAGAATGTAATAGTGAATATTAACAAATAATAAAAATTTTTGAACGAATAAAAATATATATATATATATATTTTTTTTTTAATTTATTACTTGTTAATTAAATGGCCTGTAACTTTTCATGTTTAAATTATTTTCATGTAAAAATTAAAAAGAAATTCTTTTTAATCATTGACATCGGAGAATTAACGAATCACCCTGTATATACGTGAGTTATTCATTTTCGTATGTTGTACTAGCATACATCCTCAACACCCCCTTAATCGATACACTGCCTCTCCATCACAAATGTCGTGAACGTTTGACGGGGGAAAAAAAAAAGAACGGATAAATATTTGACTTGAGCCAAGAAAATATTTCGTAAAAAGAAAATGAAATTTTATTTATTTTTCTATACGAGGCGAAATAATGCGCGAGAGAGGGGATGTATAATGTGTAAAAAAAAAAAAAAAAAAAGAAAAAAAAAAGGAAAAAAAAGGAAGAAGAAGAAAGAAAAAAAAAAAAAAAGAGACAGAAAAGAAAAAAGAATATATGTTCCATTAGAAATTGAACTAATGTCTTCCTTAAAAGATTTCAATTTTGCTATGATGGACATCTGTACGTATCTGTAAAATAAAAATAAAAAAAAAAATAAGAAAGAAAAAAAAAAGGACAAAAGAGAATAAAAAAAAAAAAAAAATAGACTAACAATGCTTACAGAATCATCGTATTTTCATAATTCAATTCTATTAATAAAAATAAAAATATTTTCTTTGAAGAAAATTTAAGAGATAAATCTAAAACAGATGATCGGTTTGCGATTGAATTGTTTACGAAGAATGTTTGATGGTTGAAAGTTCCTTCGTTCGTTCGTTCGTTTGTTACTTAATGAAAATTTTAAATGACTATTCTTACATGAAAAAGACATTTACTCCTCGTGTATATATAAATATAAATGTAATCACACATCTTCTCTTTCGAGAACGATTCAAAATAAATGAATGTTTACGTGTATAAAGAAAATTTGTTTCTTCTTTGAATCTTCCTTATTTATTATATTTCATTTCAACAATTTGGAGATAATATGATCTAACAGAGTAATTCAACTTCGTTTTGACGGACCTTTATTGTATAAACGGTAAAGTTTGGACAAGCTTATCACCATCGAGAACAAACAACAAATTTACATATTACGTATTATTAATTATTTATTAATTTATAAACAATATTTATTAATTTATCGCGTAACGAACGATACCCGATAGTCGTATCATCATTATCGAATTAAACGAGAGAGATTATTATTTATATATATTTAAAAATAAAAAAGAAAAAAAAAAATATATATATATATATATATGAAATTATACAATAAATATTGATTTCAATTATCGACAGTAAAAAATTATTGATTTCTACGAAAAATCTTTTATACGATTGAAACAATCTATATTATTAAATGTACCCTGATACTATTGATTATTTTATTTTATTTTATTTTATTTTATTTTAATTTACTTTATTTTACTTTTTCTTCCTTTTTGTATTGTAAAAAAAAAAAAAATCGTTTTTATACTTATCAAATTTAATGACGATACAACAGTTTTACGTATGATGCCGTACGTAACGAAAAAAAAAAAAAAAAAAAAAAAAAAAAAAAAAAACAAATAAAGGAATACAATTTTTATCGACGTTTTCAATCATGTATGACTCTTATTTATATATCGGCAAGTAATTACTTATAATCTAATATTACAACTGGCAATAACTTTTGTCCCTTATAAAATTTCAGCTTATCGCGCATTATTTAAATATTTGTATATATAGTTGACAAACGCTTCTGATTAATTACACGATTATTACAGTAATCTCTAAATACGTATAATTTTAAGAGACACTGTAGATTTCGTCAAATCTTTTAAAAATTATTTCATAATTATGTAAAAACTTATTGTTATCGGTTTCTTTTTCTTTTTTTTTTTTTTCTTTTTTATCATTTTTTCTTTCCTTTTTGTTTTTTTTTTTCTGTTTTTTCTTTTTTTTGTTTTCTTTTTTTATACCGTATCGAAGTCTTAAAATAGTGTACAATCCGCGTATAACTTATTATGCCTTCTATATATATATATGTATATATATATATATATATATATATATATATAATGTCGATAATACGAGTTAAAAATCGTATGCTTACAATTAGTCCTCGCGATTTAATCGATACACGATTTAATATAACGAAATAACAATTAGTCACTTAATTATCAACAATTGCATGCTCGAAGTGATTTCTTTTTTTTTTTTTTCTTTTTTTTTCTTTTTTTTTTTTTTTTCTTTCCTTCGCATAATTACACATTATTCGTTATTATCACGAATACGTATAAATTACATTATTTGCATTACATTTGAAAAGCTTATTTCCAAAACGTTTCAAATTCATTGATTCATTATAAAGCTGAGAAAAATCACAGTTTTCTTATTATATATTTCTTAAAAGGTTTTGCTTAAATATAATTATTGAATATTACTTGATATGACATTTTAATCTATTATCATATAATTATTTAAAATTCAAACGCAATCCAAGACGCAAACCTAAACCACAATCTAAATCCGCACTTTTCCCTATCGCTTTAATCTCGATTGATTGATTTCTTTTCTTTTTCTTTTTTTACATTAGAAAAATCTTTCGACTAAGATAAAAACAAAATTTTATTTATTTCTCAAGAGAGACCAAAGTTCTTTCGATTTAATCCGACGAAATAAATTTTATTATCGTTAAGTATCGATTTAAGACGATTTGAAAATAGGCTCTTCAATTGAGTCCAAAATAAAAATGAATCTTATTTAATATATTTTTTGCGTATCATGTCTAGAATATATTTATCAAGCGCCTTCGTTAA
>NC_062203.1:3424083-3431583 GCF_912470025.1 Vespa velutina | reverse complement strand
TATTTTTTTTTTTTTCTTTTTTATTTTTTTGTCCCTCTTTTATATTTCATACACAATCATTTTTATTGTTTTTCTCTTTTATCTTTCTTCCGTAAACACAATTACCTTATAATAATTATAATCCATTCTAATCTGAGAATAAAAAAAAAAAAAAAAGAAAAAAATTTCTAATGCCATTCCTATGTACATACATATCAAAAGCTTTAATTATTAACACTTTTAATTACTATAAATCCTACAGTATAAATGTGATTCAAGTATCTCCAAAAAAAAAAAAAAAAGAAGAAAACTATCAGACTTTGAGTCTTCATTCGAATCGTCAGTTTCATTAAATATTTTTTTATTTGATTGTATTTATTTGTTCAACTGTATACGTTCTTTTTCTCTTCTTCTAAGATTCATTGTAAATATTGCACTTTTTATTGCAACATAAAATGTTGCACTTTACCCTTTTTTTGATATTTAATAAACGTATACTGAAAAGAAAAACAAAGGAAAAAAAAAGAAAAAGAATGAAAAATAAAAAATAGCTGGTCAAAAACATCTCACCACAGCGCATTGTACATTCAGAGAATCAATTTTTTTCGTATCGCTATAAATCAATGAACCAGTAGTTATACCAACATATAAAACATACCTGACCATCAGATATCTAAAAAAGGTGTGGTATTGTGCTTTTGATAGAACTGATACCTGGTCATAATTCATTTCTTTGTTATTGTAACCGAGTGAAACAATTATAGCCGATGTTTATGGTCAATAATCAGAACGAGTCGAATAACGAATTGTTGCAGGGAGGAAGAAAGAGAAAAAGAAAAAAATACGGATCAAATGAAAAAAAAAAAAAAAAAAAAAAAAAACGCGTCATACCGCAACACGATAATTCCAGATTTTATGCGGCAAAAATACAAGCCAAGGAAAGATGTGGTTGAACTTGGTTGGAAAAGTTTTACCGCGTCCCATCATTTCATATTCATCCGATATTACATCATCGAATTATCATTTGTTTATATCTACGAAAAACATTCTCTCGTAAAAAATGAAAACTTTATCGCGATGTCGGGAACTTTTAAATTAATTTATCAAGAATGAAATTTCTCTTCATAAAATTCACAATATCTTTATAAAATGAAATATCGATGACAAAAGATCTGAAGAAAGATAAATAATAATGGGTAATATATAATAGAAAAGAAAATAATAATAATAATAATAATAATAATAATAATAATAATAATAATAATAATAATAATAATAATAATAATAATGATATTGATAAAAATAAAATTAAATTCGTAAGAAATTAAATTTAATGATTAATTATGGCTAACCATAATATGTCCTGTCGATACGTTTCAAATATTTTGTACTATGATCAATTTATTCCATTATTATCATTATATGATTCTTTTATCGATTATTATTTCGACGTTATTTGCGATTTCGTCGATGTTGTTTTAACACGATTTTCATCATCTTTGACCTTGAATTAGGCAAACTTATCGACATTCCAATTATCGGATGAAAATCGAAGCGAAAATATTGTAATTTAATACATGATATATTAGATTACAACTTTTCAATCGAAGATCAATATTAAACGATAAGTTTAATAACAAACTTTGGAGTTATCGATTTGTTTAGAATGGACAATCGATTAAAATCGAGCCAATGTTTTAATAGAAAATATTTGTGTGACGTTAGAAAAGAACACAAAAACGAAGAGTCATTTACATTTACAGTCATTACAATATATAGATATACTTTTTAATGATCAAAAATTTTCAAAGACATTAGATAAACAAGCTTTCGTGTTAATAGAGATATTTTTATATGAATTAAAAGAGAATTATCTAGGTATCAAAAGGGAATATTATTTTTTTTTATTAATTAAAAACAATATTAAATACGAGATGCTGTAATGTGTATCGTTCAACAGCAGTCAAGCTGATAAAAAAATATGGCTGACGTTTGTAAAAAAGAGAAAAAAAAGAAAAAATATAAATTAACACTCTAAAGTGAAATAATATTTTTACTTTGATAACTCTTATCTTTATTCAACCTCTTTCTTTTTTCTTTTTTCTCTTTACTTTCCTTTCTTTCCTTTTTTCTTCTTTTTTTTTTTTTTTTTTTTTTTTTTTTGTTTTTTTTTTTCTTAAGCACTACAATACCACGAAGATAATTCTCTTTAATTCTTTCTAACGTTTATGTCTCTGAGACTATTTAAGGTTTTTAAAAAGACTCTTGAATCTTTATTCGTTTCATGTTTCAAATTAGACGCAAAGTTTCACCGAAGTATACGCAATGCGTATATGCATTTACACGCTTATCCACTTTTATTATTATAGACGGAACGTCTTAAAATTTGCACCATAATTTAAAGTCACTTATCAGTAAACGACGTTCCAACGGAGTGAATTTACAATTTCAAAATTTGCGATTACTTTTCAAGATAAGGTAAACCTAATTTTTATAGAAAAAAATTAAATAGAAATAAAATAAAGAAAAAAAAAACAAAGAAAAAGAAGAAGAGAGAATTCGCGAAAGTGAACGTTAATGCGAAATTAAATAAAAGAGAATAAAAATAAATAAATAAATAAATAAATAAATAAATACAAAAAAGAAAAAAAAGAAAAAAAAGAAAAAAGAATAGAGTCGCGAAATATATTTTTTCTCCCTACAAATTGCAAAATATATTTTTTCACTATGGATTTTCAACGAGACATATAACATGTCTTCCCCATAACACACGGAATAATATTCTATATCGAAAAATATCACTTAATTCATATCAAGAACGATATATAATTCAATTCATTTTTATTCATAAAGAAATATCGCAAAGGCACTCTTACGCACTTCAAAGAAGTTTATCGATAATAATTGTGTATAGTTGTTTGATACAAATGATGAAAATGAAGAAAATGGAATACCTGACGCTATATCAGACGGGAGTAGTTCTTCTTAGAGCTGCGAAGGCCCACTCGGTACCTCTAACGGGTGTAGGTGGTGGTGCTGGATCCTCGAGGTCAAAGGTCACGAACTCATGGCGGACGCTTGGACTGTAATCGGTGTCGGGCTCCGGTACATCCTCCTCCTGCTGCAGTATGTCCGCCGTCGTGCTCACCTGGAAGGTCGTTTTCGAGAACGAGTAGAAATCTAAAATGGAGTATCAAATGCCGGATTATCACCGGTTGCTAAGGTTACCGACACGATCTTCACCTCCTTCGTGGAAGAACTAGACTCGAGATAAAGGAAGAGAGAGAAAGAAATATAAAAAGAGAAAGAGAGATAAAGATAGAGTTAGAGAGAGAGAGAGAGAGAGAGAGAGAGAAAGAGTGAAAGAGAGAGGAAGAGTGAGGGAGAAAGAAAGAGACACCTTGCTAGAGATCGAAACTTCATTGAAGAATGAACAGCCAAATATTAGCAGATCCGGATTACTTATACGCGTAGAGTAGTATCTCGTCCTTCGGTTCGTTGTTTTATTATTTTCGATTGAAACGAAATTTTATTCGAATTCGATTTTATCCCCTTACCGTTTGAGCAGTGAGATCTCTTGGAAATTGTCTGCTGGTGTAACCGTAATGATCCAAGTTCGGTGGTGGTGGTAAAAACTCATCGAAATCGACGTAATCGACGGAATCCCTTCCAAAGAAGTATCTCTTTTGGTGTCTCTCGCAGATAAAATTACCATGGCCCAATGCGGCATGATTGCCATGATGTACGTGATGATTATCCAAGTGATAAACGCCCTGCTACGCCCGAACGAAATTCAATGAGAATTAAAATATTTTTTCTTCTTTTTGTTTTTGTTTTTGTTTCTGTTTTTTTTTTTTTTTTTTCATTTTTTTTCCTTCCTTTTTTCTTTTTTGTATTTTTTGTTTTTGCCTTCTTCTTCTTTTTCTTCTTTTCTTTTCTTTTTTTTTTTTCTTTTCTTTTTTCCTTCTTCCCCTTCTTTTCTTAAGATCATCGATTTAATCATATTCGTGAGACCAGAAAGAAAAGAAAAAAAAAAGAAAAGAAAAGAAAAGAAAAAGTCAAGAAAAGAAAAAGAAAAAAATACATAGCCGATACTACCAACCCCATAATTTTTCCGTCTCAAGTCCTTTCGTACCAATTCTCGCTGGTGCCAGGATATATATAGAAAAATGGCGTATGTACCAGCCACCTCGGTAGTGATGAAGCCGCTCACATATAAAAGAAAGGAGAAGCCGTATCTATACGTAAAAGGAGGTCCCTGCAATAACAAAAGTACCAAGTGATATGTATATATATGTATGTATGTATGTATGTATATATGTATGTATGGTATGATATATATATATATATATATATATATATATATATATATATATATTCGCATAGAGAGAACTTATGTAATTTATATCTTTTCACCTAACTCCAATTTAATTCGACTTAAGTGTCGTCCTTAGAAATGTCACTTTTTCATATGAGAGAAGAAAAGGACGTTTACTTAGAAAAAGAAAAAAAACAAAAAATAATAATAATAATAATAATAATAATAAAATAAATTGAAATAAATAGAAACGATTAAAAAAAAAAAAAAAAAAAAAAAAAAAAAAAAAAACAGGTACAAATTTGATTTACCTGAAACGATGATCGTGGCCTGAGTTTGCTGCCAACTTCGGCTTTAAAAATTGATATGTACATGACCATTCCAACCAGCATTAGTAACCCTGTAAGAATAATCAAAATTTAAAACGCGCAAGCCATACTTTCGATAAAATATTTAAAATGTCGCTTATCGGTATTTAGTTTTTACGATGTGAAATTATTTCAAAATTTAATCCTATTTAAGCTTAATCCTGTCGAATCAAAATTAACGAATGAATAGTACGTAATCCTTTTATATGACTGCTATTATATTTATACGATTCATGAAAAGATTTATAATTTTATACGAGGGTGAAATTTGTTGATTTTTGTTTTTTTTTTTTTGTTTCTTTTTTTTTTCTCAAAACGAAACACCCAGAATATTCGGAAAACATTTTGTAAAGCATTTTTTAAAGGAAACTTTGAAACAAAAATTGTTTGGTTCCGGGCGATGGGGATGGAAGAGAGCAAGAGGAGAAGCCGAGCAAGTATAACAGCATTACTTTTTTTTTTTTTTCTGATTCGATGGAGGTTTTCTAGGTCATTTCAAAATCAACTTTGTATATTTCTTTTTTCTCTCTCTCTCTCTCTTTTTTTTTTTTTTTTTTTTTTTTTATGAAAGACAATCTTTTCAACAGTATCTCTTATTTTAAGAAACAAAAAGATCAAATAACTTTCGTTTCGAATTTTTTTCCCTTTTCCAATTTTCATTCTTCCTTTTATTCTTCTATCTCCGATATTATTCTCGAGATATTTTTAGATGTCACAATTAAAGTAAAAAGAAAAAGAAAAAAAAAAGAAAAGAGAGAGAAAACTCAATCTGTATAACGCATAATATAGGATTATTATTATTAAATTCTTCATTACATAAACCGTCAGACATTATTTAGAAAATCTCTTTTCTATCACTTTTATAATCAGTCGAGCTTACGTTAATGGATTTATCTTTATGAATGAATTTAACGAAAAATATCATCATCATCTCCTTTAATCCTTTCATTTATTTATTTTCTTTTTTTCTTCTTTTTGTTTCTTTTTTTTTTTTGTTTTATTTTTTATTCAACCTCATCCTCGTCCAATTATCGCCTTCGAGAGAATAATTGAGAATTTTCATTTACCATATCTTATTACTTACCTGAAACTATAAATACTACGCCAGCTACGAAAACGCAAAGTCTGTGCCTCGGATGCGTAATGTGTGCGGCGAAATAACAAACTTCCGCGATTACGAGCAACGACGTCGCCGCAAAGAAAAACATGGCTGACTTTGTAACTGCATCTAAAATGGCAAAAAGGAGTAAAGGAAATAAAAAAGAAGGACATTAAGTCAAAGTGAAAACGACAAAACAATCATCATTAAAATTCATGAATTTTCATGGCAAATAAATGGAGAAACAGAGACAGAGAGAGAGAGAGAGAGAGATCTGCTTTTTTGATAATATTTTCCTCCTCCTTCTCCTCTTCCTCTTCAAAAAAAAAAAAAAAAACAAGAAAAAAATTTCATTCAAACTACAAATAAGATACTCGAGGAAAATTATTAAGTATTAAGATGAATTGAATTTTTAAAACAATTGAACAATTGAACGTTTTGTTATTAAAATTTTACATTTATAAAATTGCATGTACATCTTTTTCATTCGATTTTTTTTTTTTTTTGTTTTTTTTTATTTTACTTTATATACATATCTCTTCGATAGACGTACTATCTCATATCTCTTATTTTTTCTTTGTTTTCGGTAGGATATAAAAAATTTCTCATAACTCATATGAATATAGTTAATACTACGGGAAACGATTCGTACGACTTAACTTTTTATAGAAACAAAATTTTTTTATTTTATTCGTTACGGAATTTTTATTCAACTTATCGAGAACATTATTTAAATTGTATTTTGTATCGTTTAATGTAAGATATCATTTTAAATTACGACATAATTGAATATCTTCGATCATATAAACGAATGTTTTCAAATAAAACTTTCGAACTTTCAAAGGGCCAGCTAGAAGGGAAATCGATGTGCAGGTATTTCATAAAAGGACAATTTTATCGGGATACGGAAAAAAGAAAAAAGAAAAAAAAAAAAAAGAAAAGAAAATAAAAACAATGTTTTTATCAAATTGATATTTTTCACACGTCATTAAATTTGTTTCATTGGAATTTATTTCGGTGTCATTCATAAAAACAAAAAAAAAAAAAAACAAAAAAAAGAAGAACAAAAGAATATATCGAAATCGTGAAATCTATAAAGCGTAATGAAACGAGCAAAAAATTTGTCACGTAATTTTCCCGAATTGCTGCAAAACGACTTTTAATTTTCCCAATATGTTTCATATGACCAACGAAAAGTTTATTACATTGCCGAAATCGTAGAGATTATTTTTAAAAAAGGAGAGAGAGAGAGAGAGAAAAGCCATTTGTTGAAAAATTTGAATCAAAAATGAAGATTACATCGTGAACGTGGCGAATGCTCGCTTTCGACTAAGTAAAAAATTTAAATAGTATAGCAAATTTAATTCACAATGAAAAGGAATAAAAAAAAAAAGCAAAAAAATTTCTTTTCGAGAGAATAAATTTTGTAGATGAATCAAGAGAAAAATGATCGCACGCAAGAACTTTTCTTTTCTTCTTTTCTTTTTTTTTTTTCTTTCTTTCTTTTTAATACGTATATCGATATCTAATTTTTGTATATATAAAATTATATAAAATTTATTAGTACGTATGCGTTTATTTAATATACTTCGAATTTTGCACATATATATATAAAAGAGTTACGTATAATTAAAAAATTAAAAGAAAAAAAAAATCGATTTATCAATGATATCTCACTATTCAATAATATTATCCATTAGAAAATATTTCTCAAAAATTTGATAAGAAAATTTAGA